>NW_004443969.1:437254-468484 GCF_000243295.1 Trichechus manatus latirostris
CTTTAGTATTTCTTGTAATTTTGGTTTGGTTTTTGCAAATTCCCTAAACTTCTGTTTATCTGGAAATGCCCTAATTTCACCATCATATCTAAGAGAGAGTTTTGCTGAATATATAAATAATTCTTGCCTGGCAATATTTTTCCTTCAAGGGTTTATATATGTCGTCCCATTGCCTTCTTGTCTGCCTGGCTTCTGCTGAGTAGTCCGAGCTTAGTCTTATTGACTCTCCTTTGTAGATGACTTTTCGTTTATCCCTAGCGAGTCTTAAAATTCTCTCTTCACCTTCAGTTTTGGCAAGTTTGATTATAGTATGTCTTGGTGACTTTTGGGATCTACCTTATGTAGGGTTTGATAAGCATCTGAGATATATATCTTCTCATGTTTCACAACATCAGGGAAGTTTTCTGCCAACAAATCTTCAACAATTCTCTCTGTATTTTCTGTTTTCCTCCCATTATGGTACTGCAATTACTCGTAGGTTATTCCTCTTGATAGAATCCCACATAATTCTTAGGGTTCTTCATTTTTTAAAGTTCATTTATCTGATTTTTTCTAAAATAAGTTGGTGTCAGGTGCTTTATCTTCAGTCTCACTAATTCTGACTTCCATTGCCTCAATTCTGCCTATGACTTTCTATTGAGTTGTCTAATGCTGAAATTTTGTTGTTAAACTTTTGTATTTTTGTTTGCTGTCTCTCTATATATTCTTGTAGCCTGCTAAATTTGTGGTTGTGCTCTTCTTTAATCTTCTTAAGTTCTTCTATTGCTTTGTCTGTATGTTCCTTGGCTTGTTCTGCATTTTGTCTGATCTGCTTCCTGATATCTTGAGGAGTTCTGTATATTAATCTTTTGTATTCTGCCTCCGTAATTCCAAGAAATTCTCTTTCTCCAGAAGATTTCTTAATTGTTTGTTTTGGGAGCTTGCTTAAACTGTCATGGTCTACTTTCTTTGTGATTTGATATTGACTGTTGTGTCTGAGCCATCAATAAGTTATATTTATTTATTTTATGTTTGCTTACTGTGTCCTAGCTTCTTGTTTTGTTTTGATATGCCCAAATAGGCTGCTTCTGTGATCTAGTTTGATTATTGATACTTTTGAAGCTCTAAGGTCCTGTCACCAGGTGGTTAGATTTGTTACTAAGTATGTGAGCCCAGAATTCCATTTACTTTTGTTGTATGGATTCAACTCAGGTGTCCAGGTAGTTGGTCATTAAGTGTGTCATGCAGGCTCTCACCTACAGACCTAGATGGGCAAGGGTGATTGGAGTAGGCAGAGGTATGTGGCTGCAGTAAGTGGTCATGCGCTGAGCAAGGCAGGGGGTTGACTCTTGCTTCTCAGTATGTGGGAGGAAAGCATGTCCCTGTTCCCTAGAGTTTGTAGATGCGTGGCTTGTGCAGCCAGACTATGGGCACCCAATGCTGTTGGCTGTAAGGACTGGGAGGCCCTGCTTATTCTTGGACCCCTGTCACAGGTGGCTACATGGTGTGGGTGGATCCATCATTCCTCAGGCCCCTGATGTGAGTAGGTGACAACCCTGCTTAATGGACAGAGCACTATCAAATGTCACAAACCTGCCACTCTAACATATAGATGATACAGTAGAAGTTAGACTTCAGGTGTATACCCTGTTGTACTGTCCTAATGAGGGCCCACACTGTTGCAATGGGCCCACTCAGGTCTATGCAGGAGTGAAATGCATTCAAAGTCCGTGGAGCCCTTATGCGTATGCCTAGGGAGCTGTGCCTGCTGTGAGTTTCTCTCTTAGGAGAGCTGGCAGATTATTTTTTCCAATTTGTTATTTTGTTCCCTCTCCAAGGCCAGGTGACTGGCTCAGGGTACGTGATGGGTCCTACTTCAGGACTAGGGGATGTGGCCATCCCTGAAGATGGTCAGGGACCTGGTGTAGAGTGAGGAGGGAGCAGGTAAATGGGAGAGTGGTTCTTCCCAAATGGGGTGTTTTTTGATCTGCACTGTAGGTTAGAAGACACATGTACTTATGTTTTGCTGATTGAGTGCTGCTTTTCACTGGTTCTGGAGGCTTGAGTAGGCTTTCTGCCACTCAGTCTCTTCTGATGTGAAAAATGAGTCCTGAACGCCACTGCTTGTTTCACCATGCATACCAGCCGATCCAACCTGCAGGGTGCCGGTTTCCACTAGGTCAGACCTGGCAACTCCTTGCAGCTTCTGAACCTTCTCTCCTCCCTCCTGCCACTCAGTCCAGTTCCTCAACTTTGCCTTTGATGTTCTGGGCTCCTAGGTTGTCATATATAATCAGTTCACTTGCTTTTTCGGGTCTTTGTTGTTAAGAGGGACCACCAGAAGCGTGTCACTATTCTGCCGTCTTAGCCCTGTCTCCTAAGTCAATCTCTTTTGAGATACAAAAGAAAGAAGCATGCAGAAAGACAAGGGGATCTCATACCACCAAGAAAGTAGCACCAGGAGCAGTGAGCCTTCTTTAGACCCAGGGTGCCTGCTCTGAGAAACTCCTAGACCAGGGCAAGATTGATGACAAGGACCTTCCTCCAAAGCCTACAAAGAAGGAAAGACTTCTCCTGGAGATGGCACTCTGAATTTGGACTTCTAGCCTCATAGACTGAGAGAATAAATTTCTGTTTGTGAAAGCCATCCACTTGTGGTATTTCTGTTTTAGAAGCAGTAGATAACTAAGACACTAGATAAAGTAGAGGGTCAGCAAAAAAGAGTTAGAACCTCAATGACATGGATTGACACAGTGGCTGCAACAATGGCTCAAGCATAGCAAAGGTTATGAGGACGGCACAAGACCAGGCAGTGTTTTGTTCTGTTGTACATGGTGTTGCTATGATTCAAAACTACTTGACAGCGCCTAACAACAACAGCAACAACCTAAGGGTTGGTGGTTCAAACCCGCTCCATGGTGCTGTGGAAGAAAGGCCTGGTGATCAGCTTCCAAAAAGATTACAGCCAAGAAAATCCCATGGAGTAGTTATACTCTATTAACTCATGGGGTTAGCATGAACCTCTGCTGATAAGAGGTGGTGATTTATATGTATTTAAAAAAAAGTGCAAAAAGGGACAATCTTTAACATTTGGAGTCTCTGATCACTTTTGTTTTGAGTACCTTCATGGGGACTGCACTGGTAGAGCCTTGGCTGAGATCTTATTGGGGGAATATGTCTCACTTTCATTTGAGGTTGTAATTCAAAAGAATAAATTCTCAACGGGCCTATATTCATTGACACTATTAAGTCCGGGTGGTGCAAATGGTTACCACTCTTGGCTGCTAACCAAAAGACTGGTGGTTCAAGCCCATTCAGAGGTGCCTCAGAAGAAAAGCCTGGAAATTTACTGAAAAATCCTCCATTGAAAACCCTATGGAGCACAGTTCTACTCTGGCACACAAGGGCTCACTGTGAATCTGAATCAACTCAATGGTAACTGGTTTTAAGATTAAAAAATGGAATGAAATTCAGTCATTTGGGATTCTTTGCCTCTTTAGGTATTTCAGAAACCCTGGTAGTGTAGTGGTTAAGTGCTACAGCTGCTAACCAAAGGGTCAGCAGTTCTAATTCACCAGGCGCTCATTGGAAACTATGGTTCTGTTCTACCTTGTCCCATAGGGTAGCTATGAGTCGGAATTGATTCAAAGGCAATGAGTTTACTTATTTTGGAGCCCTGGTGGCTCAGAGGTTAAGGGTTTGGCTGCTAACCAAAAGGTCAGCAGTTCGAATCTACCAGCCGCTCCTTAGAAACCCGATGGGGCAGTTCTGCTCTGTCCGATAGGGTTACGATGAGTCGGAATCTACTCGACAGCAACCAGTTTGTTTGTTTTTTTTTTTTTAATGGGTTGCTGATTTTATTTTGAAATTAACATATTTTCTGTTGTTAAAGGTTTTATTTAAACATCTTAGGTCACTTTTTAAAAAGTATAAGAATACAATTTAATAAAATATAAAACAACATAACAATACATAGGATTGGTTAAACCAAAATTTAGTTCTTTAAAAAAATGTATAAATGTTACACACACACACAGACGAATGTAAAATAAAATCTATTAGTAAAAACACCAATTGTCTAACAGCACTTTTTTTTTTTTTCAGGGCGGTAGTTATCAATTAGGGAGGGGAAGAGTTTTTTTCTTTATATTTTTCAAAAGGTTTAGCATTTTCTGAAAATGAACATGCCCTACGACTTTGATAATTAGAAGAAAAGATAATATTATGTGTATAAACTTGGTACAGGAGTCAACTGGATGAACAGATGCATAAAACATAGATCACTGCTTAACCATTTCCTGAGGTTTAACTCTGCCAGGGGGTTTCCCCAAATTCTCAGATCACTTTGTAAACAAAACAGAAAAAGTAAGGGTAGAATTCTTGTAAAGTCAAAGTCTTAGAATCCCACCATGTTGAAATTTCTCCTTGGTTCTAATTTAGGAAAACCTTTCAGAAGATCAGGGATGTAAGGTGGACTCTGTTTTGGCTCCCTCATTAGTGTCCTGATGAGGGGAGCATGCCATCTGAAAATATATCCCTGCTTGCAGAAGGCCTCACATGGTTAGAGGTTCTAGCTGGCACAAGTTGGCAATGGGAAGAGAAAGAAAAGAAGTACGAAAAAATTAATTTCTCCAAACTTCTCACCTGGGAATGTGAAGGCAAAATAAAAAAAATAAAATAAAATAATTGCTGTATTTTACTTTGCTCTGTATCTATATGACATCCCTCTTTGACCAGAGTAATTTCTTTGCCCCATGATAATAGAACATTCAATATAAACTTCTTTAGCTGTGCCAGGAAATGAGACTCAAATAATATACTCATATTAGAAAAAAAAAATTACGAAATTTAGACAAAAGTACTGTATAAAATCCGTCCCAACAGTCCTTTCTCAGATTCAAATCCACATATAGTTCATCTCAGTGGTGTATCCCCACAGTGCCACTTATAGGTGCATTAAGAAATGTGGCCAGTGTCATCCCATGATTGGTTGTGGACCAGACAATTGTGATCCATAGCGTTTTCACCGGCTGATTTTTGGAAGTAGGTCACTGGCCTTTCTTCCCACTCTGTCTTAGTCTGGAAGTTCTGTTGAAACCTGTTTAGCATCATACCAACACGCAAGCCCCCAATAACAGATGAGTGGTTGCTGTGCATGAGTAGCATTGGCCAGAAATCGAATCCGGTCCTTCTGCATGGAAGGTGAGAATTCTACCACTGAACCACAGTGAACATTTATAGAGTCCTTACTGTGTGCTAGTAAATACTTTACATATATTATGTACATATGTAAATACTTTGCATATATTAGCTTATTCACTCTTCATAACCATCCTGTGAAGTAGGAACTATTATCATCCCAATTTTATACATAAAGAAATGAGGTACAGAGGGTTAAAAGAATTGTCCAAGGTCATACAGCTAATAAGTGACAGAGCTGGGATTTGAACCTCGGTAGTCTGGCTAAAAAAAGTTCCTCAGTGATACAAATGGTTAAGTGCTTGGCTACCAACCGAAAGGTTGGCAGTTGAACCCACCCAGAGGAACCTTTGGAAGAAAAGCCTGGTAATCTGCTTCCAAAAGATCACAGCCATTGAAAACACTGTGGAGCATAGTTGCACTCTGAAACACATGGAGTCACCATGAGTCAGAATCAGTTCCATGGCAACTGATTTTTTTTTTTTTCAGTCTAAGGATGACACAACTTTGCTTGCTGAAAGTGAAGAGGACTTGAAGCACTTACTGATGAAGATCAAAGACTACAGCCTTCAGTACGGATAACAACTCAACACAAAGAAAACAAAAATCTGCACCACTGGACCAATCAGCAACATCATGATAAATGGAGAAAAGATTGAAGTTGTCAAGGATTTCATTTTACTTGGATACACAATTGACACCCATGGAAGCAGCAGTCAAGAAATCAAACGACGCATTGCAACAGGCAAATCTGCTGCAAAAGATCTCTTTAAAGTGTTAAAAAGCACAGTTGTTACTTTAAAGACTAAGGTACCTCTAACCCAAACCATGGTATTTTCAATCGCCTCATGTGCATGGGAAAGCTGGGCAATGAATAAACAAGATCGAAGAAGAATTGATGCCTTTGAATTATGGTGTTGGTGAAGAATATTGAATATACCATGGACTGCCAAAAGAACAAACAAGTCTGTCTTGGAAGAAGTACAGCTAGAATGCTCCTTAGAGTTCCATGTACTTTGGACATACTTTGTGATACTTCTTCTCACACACTTTGTTATCAGGAGGGACCAGTCCCTGGAGAAGGACATCATGCTTGTTAAAGTAGAGAGTCATCGAAAAAGAGGAAGACCTTCAACAAGATGGATTGACACAGTGGCTACAACAATGGGTTCAAGCAAAACAACGATCATGAGGATGGTGCAGGATCAGGCAGTGTTTTGTTCTGTTATACATAGGGTCGCTATGAGTCAGAACCGGCTGACAGCACCTAACAATAATAACAAGGTCACACATTGTTGGTTGCTGTGGAGTTGGTTCCGACTCATGGAGACCTTATGTATAGCATAACAAATTTGCTTGATCATGTGCCATCTTCATGATTGTTGGTATACTTGAGTCCATTTTTTGTGGTTGTTGTGTCAGTTCACCTCACTGAGGCTCTTCCTCGTTTTTGCTGACCCTCTACTTTACCAAACATGAGGTCACATATCATCTAATAATTGGATATAGAATATTAGATTAATTGCACTATATAATAAAGGAAGTTTCTTTTAGGGATTTTAATTTTATGGAGTTGAGGGACAAGTGTAAACCTTTCATTTGATTGGATATCTGCAAGAACAACTAAGGAAGATTCATGGCCAGAGAAAGAGGGGCCGGGGGCACTTCAGTGTGGATTACAGAGAGTGCCTCTGATCTATTCCGGAAGGCTCTTGGATGATGAGAGATTTCTTTATTCTTGAAGGATGACTAAAGCAACAAACTCTGGAAAGAAAGAAAGAAGAACTTTCTGTCATTTTCTTAAAGCTTAGTTTGTACATAGCTGCTAGTAGTAATCTGAATGTATCTACCTCAAGAGGTTTGACCAAGTACATAACCAACTATGAATATTACTATTTTAATTTCATGTTTATAGAGCAACAATAGTATCGTTAGGGCTGTAGAGATTCAAAAAGACATCATTCCTGCCCTGAGGGTTGACAATGCAAACAGTCGGACTTGCAACGTTTTACCTGATCCCAATGTTTGAGTGGTGCACATCTATCTCTCCGCTTCTATCCATCTTAAATTAGCATGTACTCCCAGGGCGATTAACGCCCAACATCAGTCACATTGATTTTACTCAATGCTTTATTTAGTCAGGGGAAAAGTAGAATGTGTCTAATTTTTTTTTTCTCTTCAGCAGTTATACATCAGAAATGATATTCACCAACTTTTATGTATGTGGCAATCAGCTGCTTCCATTAGGTTTCCCTGTTAAGCTGAAATGTCAGCTCAAGAATTGAAAGGGTAAGAAAGAAAAGCTAGGAGAATCCATTTACCTGTAAACTCACTGTCTGGAGTTCTGGCCATTTCCTGTGTGACTGTCAAGGACAGGTGGGCATCGTTCATCCTCTGTCGGAGTAGGGAGGAAGGGATTAGTGAGCTTCTAGAAGGGGAGCAAGGCACCAGGTTCATCCCTTTGCACATGTTATCTCATTTAATATTTCCAGCTACCCTGGGGGGTAGCTATCTTACAGTCAACGAATCTGAGGCTCAGAGAGGTTATATGACTTGCTCAAGATCACACAGCTAACAAAGGTGGGCTGTGATTAGAAATCCAAAGTCTTGCACTATAATCGAACCACTGTTGTGGATAACACATGTTCAGAATCAAATATTGACTACCTTTACAATATTCTGTTGGTGTAATAATTTACACTACTCTCTCTGATAGAGGAAAGAACTCAATAGAGGAATGGCTAACTATATTATGCTCCAAGTATATTTTGAAACACTGTACAGCGCTTTTAAGAATGAGGTAAAGTTCAATGGAAAGATATATCAAAAACATACTGTTAAGTAAAGAAAAATTGTTGTCTAATTTTTAAAAATTGTTAAAAATCTATTTGTATTTGTATGTGTGCATATATTGATTGACTTACATTGAAAGAGTTAAACAGATACATATTAAGTCTTTAATAGTGGTTAATAATAAGGATCATAAGGTTTAAGGGGAGAGAGGTAGGTGAAAGGTGACGTTCACTTTTTACTCTATATACTTTCGTGTTTGAATTTTTACAATGAGAATGTACTCGTGTAAGTTGCATAACTGTATAATTAAAACTAATCAATTTAAATTTTACAACTATAGATGCATGTGGACAGAGCCTGAAAAAAGGAAGAAATTTAAAAATAAAAACAATTGCATGTTTGCTTTTGTTCGAAAAAAGAAAAATAAAAGAACTTACAACTTCTAGCCTTCCCCTCGTATTTCTGTTAAACACTTGACAACTGGGATGTTTTCACTGAAGGTTAACATTTAATCAGAGGCTACAATTTAAATCTTCACTGGTATCCTCCTTTACCAGCAGATATGAGCCTCTCCCTTGCTCTGGGGCTCAGCGCATGCCTTGTGTAGGAGCTTAAGTGTTATATGCTCCTGAGACTCCTGAGGAAGGAAGAGCTGCCTACAACAGAGGTAGGCTGGCAGACAAGTCACAGTCTGATCATCAGTTAAAACTTCAGCAGGTAGATTAACAAAATGTACATGCATACAATGGACTATTACTCAGCCGTAAAGAGAAAGAAAGTTCTAATGCATGCCACAACATAGGTGAACCTTGAAAACATTATGCGGAGCTAAATAGGTCAGTTGCAAAAGGACAAACACTATATGATCGCACTTATATGAAATAAGCCAGTATATAGAAACCAAAGATTATCGGTAGTTATCAGGGGCGGAAGGGAGAGGCACAGATGAGGGGGGCTGCTTAGGAGGCATTGAATTTATGGTAATGGTGCTGGAAAAATTTGAAAAAGGATAATGATAAAGGTTGCACAGAATTAAGAATGTAACCACTGAATTGTACAAGTAAAAATTGTTGAATTGGTGAAGGTTTTGTTGTGTACATTTTCATCACAAAAAACAAAACAAAACAAAACAAACTTTAGCAGGGCAGTCATCTGAGGTCAAGAATGGCATAGGGACCTGTATGAATGGGATGAAGATTGAAGGTCACCAAGTGACTTCACTATCTAACTGATCTCATCTGCGCCAAGAAGTTCCTCAGGTGCCCTATTGAGCTTGCACACCATCAACTTCTGACCCCTGATCTTTATAAAACTCCCATTTAACTATCCGGTGGTTAAATTAGTTGTTTTCTGATGATAACATAGCAGTTAACCCCTGTTCCACGGCTAACACCAATAATTGCACCTAAGTAATTTGAAATTACCTGCCTTTGCATTTATGGAAGATGCTATTGTTCTGTTGTCAGTCTACAACTAAATCTGAAAAGAACAAGCCCTTAGGTATGTTGACCTCACAACGTAAATGCTGGGATTAATATTAGGCTTGAGAAAGAATTGGCTTAGTTACAGAAGTTTCAGCAACTTGAAATATAAAAAGCTCACTGTTTATTCAGTAAATTTCAGCAAACATCCATTGTGGGCAAAGTGCTCTGCTGGGCATCGCAGCTCAAATCGGGGGCTATTTGGCCCCTTCGTGAAGAAATACCAGGTGTACTCAGTGAATTCTGTTTTTTTTAATTTATATACTTCTTTGTCTCAAATGGTCAGTGGGATTTTAAAGTCTCTGTAAGTGGACATTCAGGGCACAGTTCCAAACTTCTCATTACAATAGTGTCTAGCAGATGACCAAAGAGTTCAAGAGAAATTCAGGACCGTTAAAGAAAAACAAAACAAATTAAAAAGAACAACAACTACAAGACTGTAAGGGACAATCCAACGTAGGGCAGAGAAACTTGTAAATATTTTTTAGTGGGCTGAGAATGATTTCGTGGGGGATTGGGAGTGATTTTGGTATTATGGAGCTTTGTGAGGAAGTCCCTGAATGTCTGAAGGTTTCTGTTTCCTTTTTGGAAGAATTTCCTGTTAGAAAGACCCCTGATCCCTACACCTGCTTCCCACCCTTACCTGTGCCAACAACCTCTGCTTCCCACTGTGCTCATGGCTGAGACTGGCCTCCCTCCTTGTGCGTGGGATCCTATCCTTTCTCACATACCTAGGGGCATTGCTCCAGCATCCATCTCCTCTCCCACCTCATCCATTTTTTTCTTCTCCTGGATCATTCCTACTAACATGCTTTAATATCTCCCATCTTGAATAACACTCTCTGTTAGTTTCAATCTCCTCCAGCTTCCACCCTACTTTGCTTTTTAGCAAAACCTCTCAAAGTGTAGTTAGTACTTCCTCAGTGCCTGCTTTTTCATGAGATCACTCACAGCAGGTTTTCGTCCTCACCATTCCAGTAAATGCTCCTGTTAAGGTCATCGATGACTCACACATTACCAAATGTAATGGTCAGTTTTCTTTCCTCTTCTTATCTAACCAGTTTCGTGGTAACATTTGAAACATTCGTTCACATCTTCCTTCTTAAAGCATATTCTTCTGTGGCTTCTAAGACATCCCCATCTCTAGATCCCTGCCTATCCCCGTGGCCCCTCCTCCTCATGCTCCTGTGCTGAAACCTTCTCTTCTTCCTGACCTTTAAATGTGAGAGGGTCCCAGGGCCCAGTTCACTATCTTTTCTGTCTAGTCTTATTCCCTGGATGAATGCATCCAATCCGATGCTTTAAAGACCACCTACACACTGAAGACTCTCCCAGACCTTAGAATCATTACTGACTTACCCTTCTCATTCACCCCCACATTCAGATCCGTCAGCAAACCCTGATGGCGCCTACCTTTTGATATATATCTAGAACTTCATTGCTTCTTAGTCCCATTACCTTGACCACCCTGGCTCACTTCACCTTCATACTGTTACCAAACCCAGGAACGTGGGTCCTTGCCTGGTGCACTCAGACTTGCCAATGATCTGGACACCGATCTTTGAAAATGAGAAAGTAACTTTATTGCATTGCAATGCGCACAGCAAGGAGGTGGGAGGATGTTCCTTGGATATGTCTCTCCGAGCTATGGGGAAGCAGGGCTTATATGTGATTTGGGCAGCAAGATAGTGACCATGCAGGTGTACCAGGGAGGGAAAATTGTAGAAGGTGGCCAGGAAACAAGAGGTGACCTGGTTTTTGTCTGACCTCTTGCTTCAGAACAAGGTCTGGGTGATACTTTTCCTTCTGATTCGTTCCACCTGTTGCTTCATCCGCTGTTGAGGTCAATTAATGGTCACAGCTGGCCCTTCTGTGCATGTGGGGCAGGCCAAATCTGGCTTGGACTAGTTTAAGGACTAATGGAAATTTACTGGCATTGGTAGGGTCAGGTTACAATACCTCACCTGGACTGCTGTAGTGACTTCCTAACTGGTCTCCCTGTCCCCACTCCTCATTCTCCCATCATTTATTTTCCCCATGGCTGCCCTGTGAACTTCAAAAGGCAAATCTGATTATGTCACTTTTGCCTAGAGCTGTTATGTCCAGTAATTTCCCGTCACACTTAGGAATCCAATTCCTTAGGTTGTTTCATAATTCTCTATTTTATCTGCCCTCTGGATAACATCCTTGCTTTCATCTCCTGTGTTCCTCAAACCTACCAAAGTTCCAAGAACCTGCTAGGCTTTTGCACTGGCTGCTCATTTTGTCTACAGTGCACTTCCTACATACACATGTGTGACTCACTCTCTAACTTCACTTGGGCCTCTGCTCAAGTGTCACCTAATCAGAAATGCCTTCCTTGATCACTCTGTGTGATATCACCCTCTCCCCCATTCTTCTCTATCTTCTTATTCCACATTATTTTTCTTCCCACACTTACCACTAACCTGTTACATACTTATTTGTTTATTGTCTATCTCTCCAGCTGGGATCAGGGATTTTGTCTTCCTTATTCATCCCTATGTCTCTGGCACTTAGAACTTTGCTTGACACACGGGTGATGCTCAGTCAATCTTGGCTGAGTAGATGAATGAGAAAATTCATGAATGAGAGAATTAATGAGCATTTGACTTTAATAGATTCCAGCCAGTAGAGAATGAGGTAATATCTTTGTTGAATCCTTTTGAATCACAGTTTCGGGGAGTACATAAATAGGTAGACACAGGGTGACTCAGAGACAGCCTTTCAGATTATCACTGATTAATAAATCGCACAGTAAGAATGGTATTATTTTATTTTATTTAAAGATAGGGAAACTGAGGTGAGGAATCAAGCCATTTCTTGAATTACTCAAGTAGTAAGTGGTGGGAGGCTGGGAGGATTTAAGTGTAGGCCTGAAGACCCTGGAGTCTGTCACGTGCCCCTCAGTCTAACCAAGAAAAGAAAGTGCCTGAGGGACTCAGGAAGCTTTACCCTGCAGCTGCTCTCACATGCCCCACAATATTACATCCTCGGTGCCCAACTGCTGTGAGCACCAGAGGCAGAGCCATGGTTAGAGTCATAAAGTGTGGTTAATAGAACATGTGAGTTGAGTGTGGATTTGATGAAGATGACAGACTTCCACAGGAAAAGAGTTGGTGGTACAAGTCTGAAGAAAATCATCTGAGAAAATTGATTTGGGTTTGGGGGAATTTCCCCCAAGTAGCATAAGCTTGGGAGCTCTCGCATGTGAGGGCTTGTGCAGACACCAACACACTTTGGTTCTTTCGCCTCCCTGCAAACTGTGAACTTCTTAGAGTTAATGACAATGAGAAGTACACAGGAGGGAGAGGCTCTGAGCAGCTTGAAGGAAGGCGACACAGACACACGGGCAGTTCTCAGAGCAGAGGGAGGTATTGCAAATGATTGTGGGGATATTTGTTAACATTGTATTGAAGTATAACCAAAACCTAAAACCAGCCCAGTTGCTACGGAGATGATTCTGACTCATGGTGACCCCATGTCTGTCAGAGTAGAACTGTGCTCCATAGGGTTTTCAGTGATTGAGTTTTTGCAAGTAGATTGCCAGGCCTTTTGTCAGAGGTGCCTCCGAGTGGACCCGAATCACCAACCTTTTGGTTAACAGCCAAGTATGCTAACTATTTGCACCACCCAGGGACTCCTCTTTGCATAGACCTCTGTTATTCAGTGCGTGGTTCCCTAACCAGTAGCTATGGAATCACTTGAGAACTTGTTAACTTGTTAGAAATGCAACTTCTTGGTTCCCACACCAAAAAACAAAACAAAACAAAAAACAACAGTTGGTGCTCATGGCAATACTGTACTTTGTAGGGTTTTCAAGGCTTCCTTTTAGAAGCAGATTGCCAGGCCTTTCTTCCAAGACACTTCTGGGTGAGTTTGAGCCACCAACCTGTCAGTTAGCAGCCCAGTACTTAACCATTTGAACCACCCAGGGACTCTGAACTCCATCCCAGACATGCTGAATTAGGAACTCAAGGGATGGGTACTCAGCTGTGGGTGTCTGCACAAGCCCTCAGGTGATTTGAGGCTCACATTTGAGAGCTCCCGAGCTTATGCTAGTCTTCCTTCCCAGTGGTGTAACCTATCTTTATCTTTTCTCTCTTTATTGTTTTTATCTTATCTTTTCCCCATATATCAGGATTTTCTATATTTCTCAAGGTCGTACTTAATTGCCTTCACCTTCACGTAGCTTTCTCTGATCACCCCAGCCAACAAGGATTGCTTCAGATTATGACCTTACATTCCTAGTTTTCTTTTCCTTGTGTGCATGTCCTCTGTCTCTGGGCTATACTGGAAGCTTCCTGCTGTTTGCTACACTTATCTGTAGTCCTTATAGTCCTTTGTACATAAGAAGTGCACAACAATGTGTGTGTGTGTGGGGGGGTGATGATGGAACACAGCCTAAATATTTTATTTCTGACTGTCCATCATTTTACATGCCTATGTGTAACATAAAAATGGAAGAATTCTTCTGGTAACAAAGGGGAAATCTGTTTTTATTTCGTTATATTGCACCTTGTTCCAGGAAGGATTTAAGAAGGCTTAAATAAAGTGGCAAAATAACATATACTAGTAATAAGCTAGTTAAAAAAAAAAAAAAAGGCAAAGCAAGGTTAGGGACATAAAATGAATCCAGGAATGAGACCAATACAAAAAGGCTACTGCATAGTACAATGCACTCACTACAGATCAACCAAAAATTTAGCTCTTCAGTTTCTTATTAAGGGTTTGGAAAACAATGGCTTTTTAGCCTGAAACAGAAGTCAAAATAGATTTGCCTTTCATGCAGTAATGTCAACTCCAAAGTTATTTCCTGTATCTTTTCCCTGCCTTTGGATTGGTCAAATGATTGCAACATGCCTAGAAGCCATCCTGGATCTTCTTGAAAAGATTACAGAACATAATGCTCCTCATCACCACAGATGGTAAGGTGATCATTATTGTCAGTAAAGACAGCAGAACATTCCTCCTCCTCTTCTTAGCCAGGGGAAACCACTGAGGGTCTGGGAAATATCACAAAGGAAGCAACCAGATGGAGGAAGAAGGAAAGCAAAAAGACCTGACCTCTGTCTTGTGTATCATCTCCACTGTCAGCAAAGGCATGTATTACATTGGGTACCTCTAAGCACTGTGGTTAAGTGTTTGGCTGCTAACAAAAAGGTGGGCAGTTCGAATCCACCCGCTACTCCTTGGAAACACTATGGGGCAGTTCTATTCTGTCCTGTAGGGCCACTATGAGTTGGAATCGACTCAACAGCAATTTTTATTTTTTGTCTGTTTGTTTTATTTTTGGGTACCTGTATGTTTTACAGCTATTTTTGGATTACAGTAACAGAAACTCATTTAAACTAGCTGGAGCACAAAATGGGAGTTTATTATGAGAATAATGGAGTGCTTCAAGGAATGTGCAAAGGCTGCAGGAATGGACTGGAACCAGAAATGAACTCAGGAATGGACTGGAAGCAATGGACTGAGAGCTGAAGGGAGTGTTTTTATTAGTTCCCTGTCACCTCTGCTTCTGTCACTGCGTTATGTTTCTTCTTTCTTAGTAACTAGCTTTCTAAGCCCCTCACTCCACAGGTGGGTGGAAAGTGGCCACCTTAGTAACCATATTACAAACTCTAGTCACCCAGAGGAATGTAAATTGCTCTTGGTCTCAATTCCAGATTCCACTGGAGGAAACTGTCAGTCATGGTCCACCCCTGGTCCAATAAGTTGAGGTTGGGGGCATCAAGTGATACAAACATGGCTTTCAGAAGCAGCTCCTGTTCGTTAGGCTCAGTAGTGGCAAAGGGGAAGGGTTGTAGGAAGGGCAGGCATTCCAGGACTACACAGTATTAGAAATGTTCTGTTGGGTTATCTGTATAGAGAACCAAGGCCTTAACTTCTAGAGAGGTTCTTAGTCCTGTGTTTAAATGGTAAGAGCATGTGTACTTGAAATGTACAGTTATTCTCCCTCACATCACCTCATTTTATTTTTACAACACTTCCATCTAGGTAAGGAGATCGTAGTTCTCTATTTTATATTCAGAGAAATGAAAGCCCTGAGAATCTGAGTGATTTATCCACAGTCACACAGGTGCTCACCAACAGGGAAGGACTAGGGGTCAAAAAATAGTTTTAGACTTATTTCTACCACTCGGTGGTTTGTCACTTGGTCAAATCTCATTTACCCTCACTTTTCTCATCTATAAAAAGGGTTAATTATTCCATCTGAAGCCTGTGCACAGAGTGATTGAAAGAATTAGATGAGTGTTTCTCAAATCTGGTTGGTCATTATCATCATATACCAAAAAAACTAAACCAGTTGCTGTCAAGTTGATTCTGACTCGTGGCAACCCCATGTGTATCAGAGTAGAGCTGTGCTCTATAGGGTTGTCTTTTTAAAATTTTGTTGTGTTGTAGGTGAAAGTTTACAGCACAAATTAGTTTCTCATTCAAAAATTTATACACAAATCGTTTTGTGACATTGGTTGCAATCCCTGAAATGTGTCAGCACTCTCCCCCTTCCCCTTTCGACCCTTGATTCTCCATGGCCGCTCATCCAGTTTTCCTGTTCCTTCCTGCCTTCTCATCTTTGCTTTCAGGCAGGCGTTGCCCATTTGGTCTTGTGTACTTGATTGAACTAAGAACCATGTTCCTCACGTGTGTTATTGTTTGTTTTATAGGCCTGTCTAATCTTTGACTGAAAGGTAGATTTCGGGAGTGGCTTCAGTTCTGAGTTAGCAGGGTATCTGGGGGCCATAATCTCAGGGATTCCTCTAGTCTCTGTCAGACCACTAAGTCTGGTCTTTTTTTGTGAATCTGAATTTTGTTCTACATTTTTCTCATACTCTGTCTGGGACCCTCTATTGTGATCCCTGTCAGAGCAGTTGCCCATAGGATTTTCAATGGCTTTTTGGAAGTAGATCACCAGGACTTTTTTCCAAGGTGCTGCTGCCTTTCAGCTAGTAGCTGAGTGCTTAACCACTTGTACCACCCAGGGACCCAATTTTAGAGATCTTTAAAACAAATGCAGATCCCAGGACTTTAGCCCCTGTATATTCTGATTCAGTAGATCTGTGGTAGGGCCCAAGTGTGTGTTCTTATAAAAGTTCCTAGGAAATTGTGATCATCAGCCTGGTTTGTGAATCATTCAACAGCCTGAGAAAATGGTCCATAATTCACAAGGTAAGGTGTAAAAATACATTATGACCAAAGTGGCAGAGTTGGGACAATCTGTAGATCCTATGTTGTTGTTATGGGATTCCATCAAGTCAGTTCCAACTCATAGTGACCCATAAATTTTCACTGACCAATTTTTTTTGGAAGTAGATTGCCAGGTCCTTCCTCCTAGTCTATCTTAGTCTGGAAGCTCTACTGAAACCTCTCCACCATAGGTGACCCTGCTGATATTTGAAATATTGGTAGCATAGCTTCCAGCATTACAGCAACACGTAAGCCACCACAGTATGACAAACTGACAGACGCATTGCGTTTAGATCCTGTACTAGATACAAATTGCTTTCTTCTCTATGATTATTTAAGGTGATGGCTTAAGAGATAGTGGGGAAGAAGGGGCACTCATTTTTTAGGAGAAGGTCATATGCTTAAGTGTGTGTGAGTGTGCGTATATGTGTGTGAGAGAGTGTATGTGTATGAGAGAGAGTGTGTGTGGGGGGGGGAGCAACAGCAATGTGTGAAAGGTGTGGATAGGAGGATGTTCTTCTGCTCTAGGTGGAAGAGGTGTAAAGAATATTTCCTGGGCTCAAAGGGGCAATGGACATTTGAACCAGCCTCTCCAGCCCTTATGGAAACCTTAAGCTATATTAATATTTGTAATGTCTCTACTACAAACCATTTTAGATATACTACATTTAATTTCCAAAAAAAACACGTGATGTAGGTATAATTGTCTCCATTTTATGAACAAGAAGCTGAAACACAGAGTTTTTCTTTTGTCTGCGGTCAGACACATTGGAGTTGGTGGGGCTGGGATTCAAATGTAGTTTTGGTCTGGGGAACTTTCCCAAGTGACAAAGCTTAGGAAAGATACCAGAATAACCAGAGAATGTCGACAGAACAGCATTGATATCACCGCTAAGATTAATAAACACATTTTGGGGACTACTTCTTTCTGCCAACACATTATCTACTTTTTCCTTTGTTAGATGCTGGCTATCTTGAATACTAAATAATATGGGGCTATTTTTAAGCCAGGCTGATACCTTAGCCTAACTAATAACAATAGAAGCAGTAGTAGTAGTAGTTTACTACCCATATGTCGGTTTGTCATACTGTGGTGGCTTGTGTGTTGCTATGATGCTAGAAACTATGCCCCAGTATTTCAAATACCAAGAGGGTCACCCATGATGGACAGGTTTCAGTGGAGCTTCTAGACTAAGACAGACTAGCAAGAAAGGCTTGGTGAGCTACTTCCAAAAATTAGCCATGAGACATAACATAGTTTATAAAGAAAATGTTCCAAATCTTACATTGGTGAGTAGCATCTTGGACCTTAAAAGCTTGTGAACAGCCATCTAAGATATTTCACTGGTCTCATCCTGTCTGGAGCAAGGGAGAAAGAAGAAAACCAAAGACACAAGGGAAAGATAAGTCCAAAGGACTAATGAACCACAGCTACCACAGCCTCTGCCAGACTGAGTCCAGCACAACTAGATGGTGCCCGGCTACCACTTCTGACTACTCTGACAGGGATCACAACAGAGGGTATTGGACAGAGCTGGAGAAAAATGTAGCACAAAATTCTAACTCACAAAAAAAGATCAAATTTACTGGTCTGACAGAGACTGGAGAAACCCCTAGAGTATGGCCTCTGGACAGTCTTTCAGCTCAGTAATGAAGTCACTCCTGAAGCTCACCCTTCAGCCAAAGATTGGACAGGCCCATAAAACAAAATGAGACTAAATGGGCATACCAACCCAGGGGCAAGGATGAGAAGGCAGGAGGAGACAGGAAGGCTGGTAATGGGGAACCCAGGGTCGAGAAGGGGAGACAGTTGACGAGACATGGAGTTGGTAACCAATGCCAAAAACAATATGTGCACTAATAGTTTAATGAGAAACTAATTTCCTCATCTAAAGCACAATAAAAAAATAAAAAAAACAAAAATTAGCCAATGAAAACCCTATGGATTGTAACAGCATATTGTCAGATATAGTGCTAGAGGATGAGCCCCCTAGGTGGAAAAGGACTCAGAATACACAGTAACTGCAACAACGGACTCCAGCATACCAACAATAGTGAGGGTGATGCAAACCACGTTTTGCTCTGTTATACATAAGGTTGTTAAGAATCAGAGCCAACTTGATAGTAACTAATACTAATAACTAGTAGTAGTATCTGCCATTTATTGCTCACCCTTTATTAATCAGACATGGTGTTAGTTTATCACTATTAGTGATTCTATAAGGTTGGTATCAATAAGCCTATTTTACAGATGAAATTGAGTCTAAGGGAAGCTAAGTAAGTAGCCCAAGACCACAGCCTTTTTTTAAAATTTTTTGTTTATTGCTCTAGTTTAAATGAACTTTACATTTCAAGTTAGTATCCCATACAAAAATTTTTACATACATTGTTAAGTGACCCTAATTATTCTCTCCATACTGTGACAGCACACTCCTCCTTTCCACCCCTGATTCCGCATGTCCATTCAACCATCTCCTAGCTCTCTCTGCCTTCCCATCTCACCTCCGGACAGAAGCTGCCCGTTTAGTCTCTTGTAACTACTTGAGCTAAGGGGCACACTCCCCACAAGTATCACTTTATGTCCCACAGTCCAGTACAATCCCTGTCTGAAGGAAACTGTTTTAGTTCTGGGCTGTTAGAGAATCCATGGGCCATGCTTTCCAGGGTTCCTCCAGTCTCAGTCAGACCATTAGGTCTGAAAGACAACAGTCTTTATAAATGCCCGGGTAAGGATTAATAGAATCCAGGACTGTATACCACAGTTTCCATTGCTCCCTGGACGACATTCTCTAAATAAGTTACTGTCAAGCCTATCCTCACACATGCTGTCTATCAGAGTAGAACAGAGTAGGCAACATATGTATCAGAGTAGAACCGTGCTCCACAGGATTTTCTTTTTCTAAACATTTTGATTTATTTATTTATTTTCTCCGTAGGGTTTTCAATGGCTGATTTTTCAGAACTGGATCACCAGGTCTTTCTTCCAAGGTGCCTCTGGGTGGACTTAAACTGCCAACCTTTCATTTAGAAGCTGAGTGTGTTGACCATGTAGCTTAAAATTTTTCCGTCTGCCTTTCCCCTGTCTCAGCAAGGCTCTTCATTTCTTATTTAGCTGGCATTTTATTGTCAGATTCAGAAAGTGAAAGAGGCATAGGCTGTACTTGTGTGTGGCCCTTTACAGGCAGAGTCTCAAAATTTATTAAGTGTCTCTTGGAGTTAGTCAGGGAAGTAATTAACACTAGGTCTCCGAGGGCGCTGTAAGCCTCCAAGGGCTGGCATTGGAAAGTCAACTGTTCATCATTAGCACATGATTAAGCAGCTTATCATGCGAAGGCAGTGCTTGTCGAGTGAATGCACTTATTTTTATTTATTTCAGGGCTGATTTTGTTCTATTTTCCCCATAAAGGCTGGGGAGGATGGATAAGGTGCCACCCACAACGGCAAGCACAGGAGGGAGGTCTCTAGTGGTCTGCAGGGGCTAGATAGGGGAGCGATATGGATTGGAATGAAGGTATCCATGACATGGTGAGGTAGGTATCATCCCTACTTTTCTTTTTATCCGGTGAGAGATAAAGATCAGGAAGATTGAATAATTTGCCTAATAATACATAAGTAGCAAGAAAGGGAGTAGGGTTTTGTTTTAATCCCACCCCAAATTCCAGCTTTTACACCTTAGACCTGTTGGCAGGACACTGAGGCAAAGATCAATACCTAGAGTCGTCAATACACTATCAAAATGGAGACGGAACCGGAAGAGAAGGGGTCAAGAGGTTGACCAACGAGGAAGAGATAGGTGTGGCAGATTGTATTTTCTAAAGATGGTCCCACTTCTGTTTATCCCATCCCACTTGCTCTTCTTATAATGGAACATTGATGCTCTGTCATCAAGAGGTAGGGTCTGTGTTCCCTCTACTTGAACCAGTGCAGACTTCTGTAACCATTTCAACCCACAGAATATAGCAAAAGTGATGCTGTGTGACTTCCAAGGCTAGGTCATAGAAGGTTACACAGCTTCCAGCTGGCTCATTTGCTCACTCTTAGAACATGTGCATTGGAAACCCTGAGCCAACATGTAAGAAGTCTGACCACCCTGAAACCACTACACTGCAGAAACTGCCTGGAGAGACCACACAGAGATAGAGAGAGATGCTCAGGGGCTCCAGTGGTTTCAGCCCTCAGCTGTTTGAGTCTCCCCACCCCAGATGCCAGACATGTGAGTGAGTGAGCTTTCAGAAGATGATTGTAGCTCTCTGCCTTTAAGCTGACCTAGCTGTCACAGAATGGAGTGGACGCAAACCTGTTCCTGCTAAGCCCTACCCAATTGCAGATATGTAAGCAAAATAAATGCTGTTGTTGTGCAAGCCACTACATTTTGGGTGTACTTTATTACACAGCCATAGTAATTGCTGAAATACTTACTGAAGTTATATTTCAGAATCTAAGTCTATAAGGTCTGAACATCCATCTAGGTGTTCATTTCATGCAGGTTCAGGCACAAAATCTTAAATGAGCCAAGGAAGCCACACAATATTTGACACTCTTCCAGAGAGGGTTCAGAAATGGCTATCTTCATAGGATCCCCATTAGTGTCCTGGCATTTTGTGGTTTCAGCCTTGTACACGTAAAGTCATCATTGTCAACACAAGACAATACATTCCAGAGGAGGTAAGATGGCTCCAGGATGGGACACTTGAGGAAACCTGCCAGAGCAGTTGAGATTTGAGCTAAGTTTTGAGGATTTTGTTTGGCACAGGGATCAGCAGGGCATCCCAGTCAAGGAATTGTTTTGGGTAAGACATGTTGTAGGCATGCTTACAGTAAGCTTGTGCTCTGATGGAAAGACTACCCTGGCCAGAAGGAAGGGTCAAATATGGAGGAGAGGCCAGGGACAGGCTCAGAGGATTACTTGATTTTGCTTTTAATCTATCTAAGAGGATTCCTAAAAAGAATGTTTCTGACACAGAGAGAGCTAGATCCACAGGAGAGGGAAAGGACAAGGCTTCCTGAGAAAGAGTAAGAATTCTTGTTAAATTTATTAAACAAGCATTCCCTAGGATTACAAGATTCCCATGTTTTGGTCTGGTATCATGGGGAATCCCACTCTATGTCTCATGTTAGTGGGCCAGGCAAGGAAACAAGAGTTTGAAGTGAATGTATCTTCTCTGTTGGGCCCTAGATGGCACCCCTTGCAGTGTTTTTTTAGATTCTTGCTCTCAAAATTAACTCTTCCTTCCCTGGTCTGTTTAATCTCTCCTCTCCTGCTGCCTTTAAACACAGCTATTTTTCAACACAGATATCTTTTCTCCCCCCCCCCTTTTTTTACTGGCATTGTTCTTGAGCAATGTATCTACTGAGTTAATTTACTTTTCAAAATTGATATGTGCTACATCATAGATAAACCTTGCAAACATTGCATTAAGTGAAACAAGTTAGTCACAAAAGGACGAATATAGACCAAAGTTTATTGGTGGTTACCAAGGGTGGGCAGGAGCGAGAGGGAAATGGGGGACCCATTGCTTAGGGGACACTGAGCTTCAGTTAAGCATGATAGAAAAATTTGGAAATGGATAATGGTGATGGCTGAAGAACACAATTAATGTTACTGAATCATACATGTGAAGAACGTTGAAATGGCAAATGCTGTTACATATATATTTACCAAAATAAAAGATGGCTTCCCTTAACTCCTTTTAATCCAGTCCCAACCATGGAACTTAGAGTATTTCTATTATCTACATATTTCCAATGTCAACTGTGATTGACAATGGTCTCTTTCTCTGTGGCCATCTTCTCTGAAGCAACATCATTCCAAATTGTCTTGCTACCTTCCTGCTGACTTCAGTCTCTTCACTCTTGCCTTGAGACTCTTGTGCTGCTTCTTTCTTCCCTTCCTGAATGCAAGAGTTTCCCAAGGTTGTTAAAAGATCTCTACTCTTCTTTACACCTTCTTCCTCGCAAAATCCATTCATGTTTGCAGTTTCAACTATGACTTTTAAGCAAACAACTCAATCACCTTAACAATTGCAACCACCATGCACTGAGCACTTTTATGTGCTGGATACTATGCCATGTACTTTACAACCATTTAGTAAATCCCTGTGAAATTGCTGTTATATCATCATTTAACAAGTAAGCCGCCAGGCTTACAGAAGTTAAATAACTGTGGCTAATCAAGACTTGAGGGGACAGTGGTGTTTCAGGGGTATAATTCTCGACTTCCATGCAGGAGACCCGGGTCAAATTTTGGGCCAATGCACCTCGTGCATAGCCATCACTGGTCTGTCAGTGGAGGCTTGTGTGTTACTATGGTGCTGAACAGGTTTCAGTGGAGCTTCCTGACTAAGATGGACTAGGAAGAAAGGCCTGGTGATCTACTGCTGAAAATCAGCCAACGAAAACCCTATGGCTCACGACGGTCTGAGATGCAACTGATCATGGGGATGGTACAGGACAGGGCAGCATTTCACTCTGCTGTGCATAGGGTCACCATGAGTTGGGACTGACTCCATGGCAGCTAACAACAACCATCAAGACCCTTTTTTGTCTGACTTTGAAGTCAGTGCTCTTGGCTATTATGCAAATTGACTGTTTCAGATGCTCCATTCTCCTGAGCTCCCACATGTCATCTGTTACCAAATATTCTCACCTGGATGTCTGTCTCTCATTTCTATCTTATTATGTTCAAAACCTAAACACCCTCTTCTCACAAAATCATAACAGCCTCCAAACTCCTGAAACATTTTGTCAACCATTCTGCTATTTTCTCAACACCCTTTTTAAAGACGACTTTACACACCATCATGACAAGAACAAACAGGTCAAACCGAGGATGAGTGATTACCAGTGGGGTGAACAGCACCACATCCCTCAGGAGTGTGACCCGTACAGGAATTCCTGAGTCAGAGCACAAGCTGCCTGGGACCAGAGGACAGTTTTGACCTCTGCAACTTCAAGAAAGTGCATTCAGTGCTTGAAAAGGGGGTTCAGAGAGTAGAAGATTGCAGTGTGATCCCCAAACACAATTATCAGGCCTCTCTGGTGTCCTTTTCAGCAATCTCAAGAATTTTCCTCTCCCTCTTCTCACACCAGACCAGACAAGAGTTCTCCATTGCTCCTGCATCATTGATTGTGGAATGTCAGAACAGAGTGCAACCTTAGGAATTATTTTAGGCTAAGCTCTTTCTTTTACAGACGAGGAAATGGAGGCTCAGGAAGATGAGGTGTCACCCCGCCATGAGGTCTACCATGACTGTGGTATTAAAAATTGCAAAAGATTTCCTCCTTGCGTCCATTCCAGACCCTCCTCACCCTGCTCTTTTTCTTTCCCATGGCTAGCGTGACCTCGCACTCCTGTTTGCTCAGGACAGCTCTGGTTGATATCTGTTGTTTCAGGATAACTATTAACAGTGCCTCCTTTCACTTCCAGAAGTATCCCAGTTTGAACGGCACACCACCTGGTGACCCTATCCGTTGCCCTTACCACTTTCTAACATACATATAATTAAGGTATTTATCGTTTCTTGTTTGATCTTTCCCCTTAGGTCAATGAGGGCACAGATCTTAGTTTTGTTGATTGCTGTATTCCCCATAATTAGAATAGTGAAACCACATAGCAAATAATACTGATAGATAGGCTTCTGACCTCCTGCCCTTCCTCCTTCTAACTCTACCCAAATCGGGGCGGTGGGGGAGAAGGGGGTGGTGGGTTGGGGGCATGGTGGAGTTCCTGTGTGGTGCAAATAGCTAAGGTGCTCTGCTGCTAGCCAAAAGGTTGAAGGTTTGAGTCCATCCAGGGACACTTGGAAGGAAGTCTTGGCGATCTACTTACAAAAATTCAGCCACTGAAAACCCTATGGAGCTCAGTTCTACTCTGAAACACATGGGGTCACGATGAGTCAGAATTGATTAGACAGCAACTGGTTTCTGGAGGCATGGCAGGATGCAAGGTGAAATGAAGTAAGTGGAGTTCAGTCAAGCAAAAAGCCTGTGCCTGCAAAACTTTAGAGCAGCATGAGGGTGGCTTCCCAGCACTGTAAAATCCTTTTTTTTTTTTTTTTTTCAGGTCTGTGAGGAATGCAGAGGAAGCCAGGGAAAGAAAGGACAGAATGAGTAACCTTCTAAGAAAACTGATTTCTTCTTGCTTATTTTGCTCCTCTGCCACCTGGCTTCCTCCACACTTCCCTTGCCAGCCCTTGGCCTTGCACTTGTTCTCCAATCATAATAATTCTTCACTTCACTAGTTCTGTGTGATGTAGAGTCATCAGTTAATGGTAAAGATCAAGTAAAAAGACTCCTTAGAATTATCTTAAGCCCAATGAAGACTGTAATTTATGGAAGTGGGCATTTAGATTAAAAAAAAAAAAAAAGTGACTCCTCCCTTTATCCTCCAAACTCCCTGCCCACTCTCTCCAGAAAGCTGCAATCTGTCCCAGACAGGAGGCAAGGCTGTTTTTGCCAGGAACATATTTTCTGCCTTTATTCCATCCCTGAGGATCCAATGCTGGAACACTGGTGGATTACCAGCGGTGTCGCAGGCTTGTTGACATTTTCATTTACAGTCAAATCATGGGAAGAATCAGAAAGGATTATATTGTTAGAGGTAGCAGGAAAGAAGTAAACAAATGTCTTATTAAACAGCATCTGTCTAGTCTCCAAGGGTAGACTGACTTCTCTGTAGGGGGATGAAAATCAAATCCCTGGCATTTTCCACAGGACCCAGGGGCCCGAGGTTGCTCCCATTATCTGTTTGTTCTTTTGTCTGGTGTGGCTGTGGTGTCAGTGTTATTGACACATGTACCATTCATGGTATATCCCAGGCCTTCCACATTTCTAGAGGTCTACAGTTAGGCAATGCAAACGAAGCTGTTGCAAACAGGGCGGCCCAAGGTTCCATAGAAAGATTCACCAAGAACATATTCCAGCTGGAGAGAGTAAATGGATTCTGGGAATTATAGCAAGGGCAGGAGAGCTTCTGGAGAGGCATGGAGTCTGCAGGGAAGCACGAGTTTCTTTCTTCAGCTTGGTGTGTTACTAATTATCACCCAAATACCACCTGTGTTCTCACTTCTGTGTTACTTCTTCTAGAATGCCCTTTCCTGCCCTTAGCTCATCTGATTCTTTCCTTCATGGTCCAGCTCATGCTCCATCTTGTCTAAGGTCTTTCTTTTAATGCTTTTACTTCTTGTATAGCTTATTTGTCAATAATCAGAGATGGTGTTGGATTCTAGACATGGAAGGGAACATGAAGATCATTTTGGGTAAGGCTTCTTCTTTTACACAGTAAGTAACTAAAAGCCAGATAAATAATACAAGTTGTCAAAAATTACATGGCTGGAGAGAGACAGAATAAGGAGGACCACACAGGCTTTCTGGCTCTGAAACAAGTGCTCCTTCCATAAAGCTATTCTGAACACTACCGAAAGAGCTGACGTTTTTGAGTGATGTAAGTTTATTGTAGATGAGGAGTACTATGTGTGCCTAGCTCTGTGAGGCTATCTGTCTTAATGAAGTTAAATTATTGTAACTTTCATAAAGACAGACAGCATGTAGCCTGTTCAGACTGGCTTCTTTCACTTAGCAATATGCATTTAAGTTTCCTCCATGTCTTTCCATTGGTTGATAATAACCCATTTCTTTCTTTTTTTCTTCACTTTTTTATGTGGTAAATATATAAAGCAGTTGTAACAAAATATTTCCCATTTCAACAATCTTGACATGTACAGTTCAGTGACATTACTTAGAAGACAGTGAGCTTCTGTTAAGGGTGATGGAAAATTTCAGTAACAGTTAATGGTGATGGTTGAACAACATGATGAACATATTTAATGTCAGATTAGGCTTTTATCACTGTTTCTCCACTGAAACCACTATTGTCAAGATTACATGTGACCTTCACACTGGAAAACCCAAATGTGTTTTCATTTCTCATCCTTTTGACTCCTCCTTCTGAAACTCTTTCTTTACTTGGCTTCTGTGACTCCTGTCTCTTCTGATTCTCCTCCCACCTAAATGACTGCTCATTCTTAGTGTCTTCCTCAGTTTCCTGACCTGTAAATGTTAGAGTGCCCCAAGGCCCAGCACTCAAAACTCTTCTCTAGCTATATTCACTCCCAAAATAATCTCATTTCATCCCATGGCTTTAAATCTCATCTATATACTGATAACTCCTACGAATTCTGTGAATGCTAGACTTTTATATCCATTTGATAATTTGCCTTCCTGACCAATCTGCTTAATATTTCCATAATTGATTTCACTTCCCCCAGTAAATCTATGTCTCCTGCAACCTTTCTCATCTCAATAAATGGCATTTCAAATTCAATACATGGCATTTCTATTCTTTCAACTTTTCAGACCAAAGAACTTGAATTGTGCTTGACTCATTCTTCTCTTTCTCCCATATCCCACATACATACTATATCAGCAAATTATGTTCTCCTCCTTTGAAATATATTGTGGAGCCTGATCATTTCTCACTATCTTTCCTCCACTCTGTCCTAAAAAATTATCATCTCTTCCCTAGAATATTTGCTTTAACCTTGGATACCCAACAGTAGACAGAACAACCCTTTTATAACAGAAGTCAGATTATTCCAGTCCTCTGCTCAAATCTCCTCAACTCTTCTTCTGTAGAGTATAATCCACACACATTGTCTCCTACAATACTCTGTACAAACTGGCCTGCCACTAACACTCTGACCTAATTTCTACTGTGCTCCCCCTTGTTGCACTCCAGCCACACCTGTTCTTTGTTCTCAGAACATGTTAAGAATGTCCCAGCCTCAGGACCTTTGCAGTGGTGAATTCCTCTGCCAAGAAAACTCTTCCTCAAATCTCTGAGCAGCTGGTGTCTCCACTTCCTTTAGACCTCCATTTGCATGTTTTATATAACATAGCATTGCACCGTTATAATCTGGGCACTCTGTATGTGCTTTATCCTTCTTTACTATTTTTCCTACTGATGGTTGTTGTTGTTATTAGCTGCTGTTAAGTTGATTCCAACTCATGGCGATCCCAAGTGTGCAGAGTAGAATTGCTCACTCTATAGGGTTTTCAAGGGGTGATCTTTCAGAAGCAGATTACCAGGACTGTCTTCCGAGGTGCCTCTGGGTGGGTTCAAACAACCAAACTTTTGGCTAGTAATCAAGTGCTTAAATGTTTTACACCTATCATATTATATATTTATTTGTTTATTGTCTATCTCCACTCATACAATTGAAATACTGACAATCAGAGATATTGTCTATTTTATTCACTGATATAGTGACAGACATCTAGTAAAGGATCCTTACATATTACTTGAATATTTGATTTTTGAAAAGTATCCATTAGACACACCCTAACGAACTACATGGATGCCACTGGAGACCTTACTAAGAGCTATTTCTGTTGAAGTGAGTCAAGATCAAATGCTTAGTGAGGAAATGGAGAAAGTAAGAATAAAAATATTTTTCAAGTAGTTTGGCTTTAAAGAAGAAAGAGGCAGGGTGAAATTAGAGTGGAATGTTTAGCTAAGTAAGGGTAGCTTATTTTTTAAGATGGGCAATATTTGAGGATGTTCAAATGTCAATAGAGAAGATTCAGTTTAGAGTGAAATGCCAGTTATATCGGAAAAATAAACAAAAAGCAATACTAGGATGTTCCTGAGAATAAAGATGATGTGTTATTCAACGAAGAGAAGCAGAGTTTGGTCTTAAAGAGGAGAATGGATGCAGATGTAGTTAAGGTTGGAGGCCTTTTTCTTATGGCATCTTTCTTCTTTGTGGAGTTGGTGATGATATCATCTTCTGAGAGTGAGAGAGTAGATGGGGATAAAACAGTGTGGATAGGAGGTTTGAGGAAATTGGAGAAGATTCATAATAGTCATCATGGAGAGTAGAAGCATGAGCTCACCAGTGTGGGGCAGATGGATTTCCAGACAGGGTGAGGGACCATTTGAAGCTGGTCAGTATGAATTCATAAAAAACTAATATATTCTGTTATGTCTGGCATCACTCAGCTGTTCTGGTAATAGCATGCAGAAAGAGGAAATAGAGCAGTGATGAAGAAGATGGTCATCAGAGATGAGGATGCTAAGGAATTGAGATGTTCAGGGGTTTGATATGTCATCATATATACAGAGAATTCACCCAGGGTGATGTCAGGAGTTAGCATGGAGAGACATGCTGAGCTAGTAGACCAGTTAGGCTAGACTGCAGTGGGTGATCTGGGTTTGAAGTTGGCTAGAATGATGGCTTGGGTATAGTTAGGTCATTTTCACTTTGGTATTTCCTAGACCAGCAAAGAATGTAAGGGAAATTGAAAATGGAAATGAAAGTTTGGTGTTTCTTGATGTCTTCCTGGTTCCTCATAGAAGCATGGTGGAAATCTCAACAACCTGCACAGAGTGAGGAGTTTGCCAGGCTAAAAGTGCACAGAATTCAGATATCTCTGCCTTTTACACTGTTCGGATAGAAGGCACCTCATCAGCATTCAAATGTTTGTTCTGTGACTGTTTAAGGAAATTCTTGTGACCTCAGTACGTTCTTCTGCCTTCTATTCTTCATCAGTCCTCAATAACTCTGTAGATGACCGTGGTAAGAAGGGAAAGTGGATCATATAAGCAAATGTCTTACACTTCAAAGGAACAGAAGGAATTGTCTAAAAAGACAAGGGGAGAAAATTAGACCTGGGTGTGAAGGGATTAATAGCTTCCCATATAGAAGGCCTGGCTTCAGTAAAATCCAGGGTACAGTTAAGATGAGTAGATAGAAGAATTTATCTAAGAAGTTGTTGAGACACTGGACAGTTTTTAAATATAATTTATTTTATTTTTGTCACCGTTGTTGAGAATATACACAGCAGAACATACACTAATTCAACATTTTCTACATGTACTATTCAGTGACATTGAATTGTACATTCTTCGAGTTGTGCAACCTTTCTCACTCTCCTTCTCGAAGTTGTTCCTCCCCCATTAACATAAACTCACTGCCCCCTACATTTCCTGTGTAATCTTTCAGGTTATTGTTGTCGCATGGATTCCATATAGACAGATTTTTTTTTTTTTTTTAATTGTACTTCAGGTGAAGGTTTACAGAACAAATAACTTCTCATTAAACAGTCAGTACACATATTGTTTTATAACATTGGTTAACAACCCCACAACATGTCAACCCTCTCCCTTCTCAACCTTTTCTTTTATTTTTTTTTTTGGTGAAAATATACATAGCCAAAGATACACCATTTCAAAAATTGCTACATACACAGTTCAGTGACATTGATTACGTTCTTCCAGTTGTGCTGCTATTCTCACTTTAGATGAAGGTTTACAAAACAAAATAGTTTCTCATTAAACAGTTAGTACACATGTTGCCCTATGACAATGGTTAACAAACCCACTACACGTCAACACTGTCCTTACTCAACCTTGGGTTCCTTATCACCAGCTTTCCTGTCCCCTTCTGCCTTCTAGTCCTTGTCACTGGACTGCTGTGCCTCATTAGTTCTGTTTTATTTTATGGGGCTGCCCAATGGCCGGCTGAACAGTGAACATCCGAAGTGACTTCACCACTGAGCTAAAACGGTGTCTGGGGGCCATACTTTTGGGGTTTCTCCAGTCTCTGTCAGGCCAGTAAGTCTAGTCTTTCTTTGTGTGTGTTAGAATTTTGTTCTACATCCTTCTCCAGCTCTGTCCAGAACCCTCTGTTGTGATCCTGGTCAGAACAGTCAGTGGTGATAGCTGGGCACCATCTAGCTGTACTGGACTCAGTCTGGTGGAGGCCTTGGTAGCTGTGGTCCATTAGTCCCTAGGACTAATCTTTTCCTTGTATCTTGTTTTCTTCACTCTCCCTTGCTGCTAAAGGGATGAGACCAGTGGAGTATCTTAGATGGCTGCTCCCAGGGTTTTAAGACCCCAGATGCTACTCACCAAGGTAGAATGTAGAACATTGTCTTTATAAACTGTGTTATGCCAAATAAGCTAGATGTTCCCTGAGACCATGGTTCCCTCAGCCCTCCGCCCAGCAATTCAGTCCCTCAGGGAGTTTGGATTGTATATGGAGCTTCCATGACCTTTCCTTGTACAAGTTGTCCTGGTTTCCCCACTACTGTGTACTGTCTCATCCTTCACAAAAGATATCACTTATCTATTGCCTGTTTAGTATTTCCCCCACAACCCTCCCATCACTTATAACCAACAAAGATTGTTACTTTTTGTGGGTAAACTTTTTCATGGGTTTTTACAATAGAGGTCTCATACAATATTTGTCCTTTTGTGATTGACTTATTTCTCTCAGCATAATGTCCTCCAGTTTCATCCATGTTATGAGATGCTTCACAGATTCATCGTTGATCTTTCTCATTTGCATAGTACTCCATTGTGTGTATGTACCATAGTTTGTTTATCCATTCATCTGTTGATGGGCATCTAAGTTGTTTCCATCTTTTTGCTGTTGTGAACAATGCTACCATGAACGTGGGTGTGCATATGTCTATTCGAGTGACGGCTCTTATTTCTCTAGGATCTATTTGTAGGAGTGTGATTGCTGGATCATATGGTATGTTTATTTATAGCTTTCTAAGGAAGCGC
>NW_004443969.1:468584-531962 GCF_000243295.1 Trichechus manatus latirostris
GTGGGTTTTTTTGCTGTTCTCTTTCTAGTTGTTTGAGTTCTGTAGTTAATGTTTTGATTTTGTCCCTTTCTTCTTTTTTGATGTGTGCATCTATAGCTATAAATTGTCCTCTGAGGACTGCCTTTGCTGTGTCACAGAGGTGTTTGTATGATGTGTTTTCATTCTCACTTGATTCTTGGAATTTTTTGATTCCATCTCTGATTTCTTCTATTACCTAGTGGTTTGTAAGCAGGGTGTTATGCAGTTTCCATGTAATTGATTTTTTTCCCTTGCTCTTTCTGTTGTTAATTTCTATCTTGATGACATTTTGGTCAGAGAAGATGTTTTGTATTATCTCAATGTTTTGGATCTTGTTGAGGATTGCTCTGTGGCCTAAGATGTGGTCTATTTTGGAGAATGTTTCATGTACATTGGAAAAGAATGTGTACTTTGCAAATGTTGGATGGAGTGTTCTATATATGTCTGTGAGTTCAAGTTGGCTGATTGTGCCCTTTAGGTCTTCTGTATCTTTGCTGAGTTTCTTTTTAGTTATTCTGTCCTTTACTGAGTGTGGTGTGTTGAAGTCTCCTACTATTATTGTGGAGCTGTGAATTTCTCTTTTCAGTGCTGTTAGAGTTTGTTTTATGTATTTTGGAACCCTGTCATTGGGTCATAGATGTTTATTATGGTTATGTCTGCATGCTGGATCATCCCTTAATCATTATATAGTGGCCTTCTTTGTCTTTTATGGTGGATTTTGCTTTAAAATCTATTTTATCTGAGATTAGTATTGCCGCTTCTGCTCTTTTTTGGTAGTTGTTAGGTTGATATATTTTTTTCCAACCTTTGATTTTTAATAAATTCATGTCTTTGTTTCTAAGGTGTGTTTCTTGTAAACAGCGTATTGATGGATTCTGTGTTTTTATCCATTCTGTCACTCTCCATCTCTTTATTGGTGCGTTGACTCCATTTACATGTGAGTTTATTGCTGTCATTTTGTAGTGCTTTTTTTTGCGGTGCTGATGTTTTCTTTGTTCTTCTTACTCTCCAGTGCTGAATTCCTTTTGTTTGTGGATTTTTTTTCTTTTGTTTTTGTGGGTTTTGTTTTTACTGAGACTTTATTTTTTTCTTCTTTATTTTGATGCGTATATTTGTTAACTTTCTTTGTGGTTATCGTGAAATTTACCCTTATCTTTCTAAGTTCGAAGCAGTCTATTATTACTTGATATTGCCTTGTCTTCCTCTCCATTAGAAGGTCTGTACTTACACCATTTATTCCCTTTTTTATTGTTCTGATGTTGTTGTCATTTACAGATTAACTGCTCTGAATCACTGTTGTATTTCTTTTGGTTTTGGATAGTCCTTGTGAGTTCATTTCCTAGATTGTTTTCTGGCTGGTATGATCCTGCATCCTAGATTCAATGTGTGATCTGAAGTTGTTTGTTCTCAGATTGAAGGACTGCTGTTAATAATTCTTGTAAGTTTGGTTTGGTTTTTACATAGTCCCTTAATTTCTGTGTATCTGGTAATGTCCTAATTTCACCATCATATTTGAATGAGAATTTTGCAGGATATGTTATTCTTGGCTGGCAATTTTTTCTTTCAAGATTTTATATATGACATACCATTGCCTTCTTGCCTGCGTGGTTTCTGCCGAATAATCTGAGCTTAGTCTTATTGTTTTTCCTCTGTATGTGACTTCTTGTTTTTCATGAGCTGCTCTCAGGATTCTTTGTTTGTCTTTGGTTGTGGTGAGTGTGATTATGATATGCCTTGGTGATTTTCTTTTGGTGTGTATCCTATACAGGGTTCGTTGAGCTTCTTGGATGGCCAGCTTTTCATCTTTCATGATATTGGGGAAGTTTTCTGTTGGCAGTTCTTCAGTGATCCTCTCTGTTTTCTGTTTTCTCCCCCTGTTCTGGAACTCTGATCACTCACAAATTTTTCTTTTGATTTATCCCACATAATTCTCAGGGTCTCTTCATTTTTCTTTGTCCTTTTGTCTGAGTTTTCCTCAAACAGAGCTGTATCCAAGTGTTTTTCTTTAATTCTCCTGATCTTTGTCTTCCACCATTTAAAATCTGCTCCTCAGCCCTTCTATGACACTATCCATTTCTGAAATCTTGTTGTTTATCTTTTGGATTTCTAATTGTTTTTGTATAATTTGTAGTTGTGAATTTATTTTAGCATTTTTTTCCTGTATTATTTTCCTGAATTCTTCCATTTTTTTCTGTATTTTCCATGAATTTGTCTGCCTTTTCCATGAATTTGTCTATTTTTTCCTCATTTTTTCTGCTTTTTGCTTCAACTCTTGGATAATTCTGAGTATAGAGATTTGAATTTCCTATCAGGTAGTTCTAGTGTCTTTTCTTCCACTGGAACGTCATCTGGTGTTTTATTTTGAACCTGTACTGGTACCATCCTGTCCTGTTTTTGTAAATGTTTTGATATTGCCTGCTGTCTTCGGGTCATTCAGTAGTTACTTTTCTCGTTTATTGATTGTAGATTTGTTTGTTTCATCCTTTTTTATTTGGCTATGTCTGAGCAGGTAGGCTGTGTGTTCTTTGTCATTTGCTCATCTGTGGGAACAATACTTTTTGCTTCCTTCTCCAATTGATAGTGTCAGTCAGTCAGATATGGTACATTTGGGCTGGTCTAGCTGAAGAGGAGTTGCTGGGATGGGTTGTTTGTGGCACTTACTACAGCCACTAGGGTGGGTCGGTAATCATTGCAGGGCAGGTTCCAGTAGGTCGTGCCTGTGCTGTTTGGCAGTATGATGTTAAGCACACTGTGTAGGTAGGCAGGATGGAGGGGGGAGATTGTGATGTGTGGAGTTAAAATGGGTATGGGAGAGAGGAGACAGAGGGGAGAGGTACAGGAGCCAAAAACATACAAACAAACAAGAGCGCTAGGGGAGCTTGCTGTTGGAGTAGAGATATGAGAGACTATGAAATGGAGAAAAACAAAAAGGGGAAGAAGAATTAAAAAAAAGAATGAATAAATAAAAATTAGAAAGAAAAAAGAACATCAAACCTCCCAGGGATCCCACTGGTGTGGCTATGAAGTCTGGGGAAGTTGTTCCCAGGTGTTGAAGTACAGCTGGCTAGCAGGTGTAGAGGTCTTCAGCAGCAGGTATTCAGGGGACAAGAAGAGAAGGAAGGTATAAAAAAACAAGAAACTGAGTGATGAAGAAAGACAAAAAGGGAAAAAGAGGGAAAAGAAAACAAAACAAATTTTAAAAAATAGAACAAGAAAAGCCCACCCCCCCAAAAAAAAAGAAAAAGAAAACATGAAAAAGAAACGCCCTCAGGGATCCCTCTGCACATCTGCACAAGCTGAGGGGGTAGATCCCAATCCGCACAGCACTGCCCGGCCAGAAAGTGCTCCCAACTCGAGAGAAGAAAAAGAAAATAAACAAACAATTGAAAACAAAGAAACAAACAAAAGCACCGGGATCCCACCAGTGTGGCAGCATGGACTGGGAAGCAGTTCCACACTAGCATGGAGCTTCACAGTCCCTCATGAAGAAGCAAAGTTGGCACACGGAGCCAGGTATTTGAGCAAAAGGAGGTGGAGGTGGTGAGAGGTAAGGAAGAAATCAAAATAAGCAGATAAAAGCAACACCAGCAGCCAATAAATGACTCTCAGGGAGTCAGCCAGTGTGGGAAGGTGGAATCCAAGCAGCCGGTGCTTCCCAGCCAAGAGATTGCGGCCACAGGAAGCAGAGGAGGCAGAGAAGGGGTGAAGAAGGGTGAGGGTGGGAAAGCATATATCACCGTTTACCGGTTGTTCTGTCTCCTAATGGAAGCTCTGTGCAGCTGCTTTCTCATATCCCCACTTGCTGGTCTCTAACAGATATCCAAGATGGTGGATCCATGCTGATTTAGCTGATAGGGGACCTCTGCATGAATCTCTCCTCGCTCTCCGTTCTCTATCAGTTTTTCACTCCATTTGGTGCTTGGCTGAGTTCTTTATCTCTTCATTTGATGTTTAGGGTTTCAGGATTGCTGTTTTCTCTGTTGGCTTAGTTTTTCAGAACTTTGCCCTGGAGGGACGGCATGGTGTTTCTACCTAGAGCTCCATGTTGCCGGAAATCCCCATATAGACAGACCTTATAAAGAGCACAATGCTCAAGGCAGACATTCTTTACTAGTTAAGCTAAGCTATTGTTTGGTTTTAAGAAAACTTCAAGGGATATTTTTGGTTTCAAGTTTAGAGATTTTCTCAGGGCAATAGTTTCAGGGGTTCATCCAGACTCCATGGATCCAGAAAGTCTGAATTCCATTATAATTTGAAATTCTGTTCTGCATTTTCCCCCTTTTGATCAGGATTCTTCTACAGAATCTTTGATCAAATGTTTAGTAATGGTAGCCAGACACCATCCAGTTCTTCTGATCTCATGGCAAAGGAGGCAGTTATTCATGGAGGCAATTAGCCACACACTCCATTTCCTTGTCCTATTCCTGACTCGCCTTCTTTCTCTGTTGCTTCAGGCTAATAGAGACTAATTGTTGTAATTTGAATGGCTGATTGAAATTTTTTAAGACCCAGGAACTATGTGAAGAATAACTAGGAGGTAAAACAGAAACACTGAACATATTGTTAAGCTAATTGACTGGGATGTCCCATGAAACCATGCCCCTAAAACTTCAAATCAAGGAACCAAATCCGATGAGGTGTTTCGTTGTACATAAGCCACTGCATCAACTGCTTTTTTTTTTTTTTTTTTTGGTTGTTGTAAATATATCTATTACTCAACTTTTGTCAATTCAACTTTTTACATGTGTACAATTGCAGAGTAGATTTTATTCTCATCTTACAGATGAGGAATCAGAGAGGTGCCTAAGATCACATAGCTAGTCAATAAAGATTGTTGTCTGACTACAGGACACTGGAGAATTTTCTCTATGTGGAAATCATAAATGGTTGTTTTTAAGAATCTGGGGGTTCTGGAATCAGATGACCTGAATTCAAATCTCTATACTCTCAGTTGGTGCTTGTATGACCTTGGACACTTGATTTAACTCTTTGATGGCAATTCCAGTGGGTACAGTGGGAAGATGTTTAAAGTAAGGAAAGAGTGGAGGGCTAAATGTGGTCAAGGAGGTACCCATCATGGCTAGAGATTGTAGCATAGTAAAAAGATGAACCAGTGGGTTTACACTTTGGCCACTGACTGATGAAAAGAGTGCTAAGTGGTATTTTGTATGTGGTCTCAAGAGTGTCACTGAGCTTAATCTTGGGATTATGTCTGTTCCCACACCTACTATCTAAATGTGTAGAACAGTCACATAAAGAAAAAAAAATGTATGGACCAAGGGAAATAGATGTAATGATAAAAATTCATGGTGATTGTAAAGAAGAAAATCAAGGAATGATTTTAGGAATTTACATCACAAGATTAGATAACACTCTGAAGACGGCTCTGAAAACAAAGATATGACCCTTTTGCAACCATCCACATTAAAACAGGTTACTCTTACTAGGATTTTCCATAAAGCATTCCATATTTTACTCAAATTTTAAAAGCACAGTTAATATCAAACTCTTCTATTTTTCTTATTTTCAGTGGAGAAAAATCTCAATTTACTGCTTTGCAATATGAAGAATGTGGTGTTTAATTTCATAGCAAATGAGTTTTCTATTTTCGTATACTGTTCTGTTCAATTTTGTGAGATTTTCCTACTAAAGATATTATAAAGCCATGTTGCAACAATAGGCATGAAATATGCTTCTTAAACCTTGTACACACTTGGGATGGAGCCCTCTGCTTCACACGATCGGTGTTGAAATTGCCCTTGAGAATAAGCAGCCCTTCTGTTTCAGCAACTTTGCTATAATACAGACACTAGTCAAAACAATGACATTCACAAATGAAAAATATCTCTGCACACTAAAGGTTGAGTCATTGGAATACTGCTAGCCAGAATTTTTGTTAGTCAGCATTTTTGCACATGTACAGAATAGTTAGAGTAACTATAATTAATTGACATTTGTACTGGCTTTTGGAGTTTCCGAGTGATGCTACATCTTTTATTTGATCCTCAGAAAACTTTGTAAGTTAGGTGGGGTTATTTTATTAGTGGAGTCCTTGTGTGGCACACATGGTTAACATGCTTAGCTGCTAACCAAAAGCTTGGAGGTTTGAGTCTACCCAGAGGCACCTCAGAAGAAAGACCTGGTGATATGCTTTTGAAAAATCAGCCTTTGAAAACTCTGTGGAGCTACTCTGACACACATGGAATCACCATGAGCTGGAGACGACTCAACGGCAAGTGGTTATTTTATTAGTTTTAGAGCAATCTGAGTTATCAACTTCAAATGACTTGTCCTAACTCACGCTGCTAGAGGGTGGTGGAGTGGGGATGCCAATTCACCTTTTTTAAATTTCAACTTCTTTGCTCTTGCACAGTTCCTTTCGGAATATCGCAGAGATTTAATTGAGTATATTTTTAGCATTAAGTGTATTTCTTTTGAAATTGCTTTGATATGATGTTATGGATAACAAAAACCAAACCCACTGCCCTTGAGTCTATTCTAACTCATAGTGACCCTGTAGGCCAGAGTAGAACTGCCCCATAGGGTTTCCAAGGAGTGGCTGGTGGATTCAAACTGCCAACCTTTTGGTCAGCAGCCAAGCTCTTAACCACTGTGCCACCAGAGCTCCAGATTATATAGGTAGTAACTATTAAACCAAAGTATTTGCTTTTCTATTCTTTACCCTGCCAGGGAACAAAACATTTGTTTTGTTATTACATATAAGAGTTCAAGTCAGACTCTGAAAGGGATCACAACAGAGGGTCCTGGACAGAGCTGGAGAAAAATATAGAACAAAATTCCAACTCACAGAAAATGACCAGACTTGCAGACTTGACAGAGACTGGAGAAACCCTGAGAGTATGGCCCCCAGACACCCTGTTAGCTCAGTAATGAAGTCACTCCCGAGGTTCACTCTTCAGCCAAAGATTAGATAGCCCCATAAGACAAAATGAGACTATTGGGGCACAACACCCCAGGGACAAGGACTAGAAAGTAGGAGGGGACAAGAAGGCTGGTAATAGGGAACACAAGTTCAAGGAGGTAGAGCGTTGGCATGTTGTGGGGTTGTTAACCCATGTCGTAAAACAATATGCAATATGTGTACTAACTGTTTAATGAGAAACTATTAGTTCTGTAAACCTTTATCTAAAGTACAATAAAAAAATTAAAAATAAAAGAGTTAAGTCAGTTTTATGATAGAAAGGTCACTAGCATGTTGGGCTATTTTGGGCAAGCAAGTGGCTTTTTGATATTTCTTCTTGCCCTAGTGCTGGAAAAAAAAAAGAGAGGGTTTGGCTGCTTGTGGAAATTATGTGTCTGAAGCAGGGAAGTTACCCAGCATATTGAGTGAATCAATGCCCTCATTAATATTTGGTGATAGGTTCAACCTGCTTATTGATCTAGCAAAGACTTTTATTCTCTTCATATTTGGAAGCAAACAAGCATTAGCAACTGGCTGCTTTCAGTAAATTTCCTGATCAAAAGTGATTTAGTCATTTAAAAGATGGAATGGATGAAGGAACAAAATATTACACATACCTAAACATACACACATGCAATACGTTCTAACACATTTCCACAGACATTAGCTCCCACACATCATTCTTCACAGCACATACAATCTCTGCAAATGTATCTCCAATATGATATTCCATCAGCCCCCATGTTTACACAGACATACCTAGACACAAACACACAGATATATACACTTCCTTATGCACCTCAACATAAAGAAAACAAAAATCCTCACAACTGAACCAATAAGCAACAGTATAATAAACGGAGAAAAGATTGAAGTTGTCAAGGATTTCATTTTACTTGGATTCACAATCAACACCCATGGAAGCAGCAGTCAAGAAACCGAAAGTGAATTGCATTGTGCAAATCTGCTGCAAAACACCTCTTTAAAGTGTTAAAAGCAAAGGTGTCACTTTAAGGACTAAAGTTTACCTGACCCAAGCTATGGTGTTTTTGATTGCTTCGTATGCATGTGAAAGCTGAACATTGATTAAGGACGACTGAAGAAGAACTGATGCCTTTAAATTATGGTGTTGGGGAAGAATATCGAATATACCATGGACTGCCAAAACAACAAACAAATCTGTCTTGGAAGAAGTACAGCCAGAATGCTCCTCAGAAGCGAGGATGGCCAAACTTCGTCTCACATACTTTGGACATGTTCTCAGAAGGGAGCAGTCCCTAGAGAAGAGCATGATGCTTGGTAAAGTAGAGGGTCAGTGAAAAAGAGGAAGACTGTCAATGAGATGGATTGACATAGTGGCTGCAACAATGGGCTCAGTCATAAAAATGATCATGAGGATGGGGCAAGATAGGGCAGTGTTTTGTTCTGTTGTACATAGGGTCGCTATGAACCAACTTGACGGCACCTAAAACAACAACACACATCCATATTTTAAACACATCTACATACATAACCCCTAACACTCACCCACTTTCATGTGTTAACACTGTTTTACAATCCTCAGGATATATACCTCAACAATTCCCACACACGTATCACAACCACTCACACAACATATGCAACTGTCAACAACATATACACTGACATGCTGTTCTTGTCCTCTTCACCCATACACTGATACACACACTGCTTTTAATTCCTGTGTCCATACAATTGTCCTCTGCCTAAAAGATGCTGAAGCTTGTTAATGCATTTCAGGTAGCTAATTTTCTATTTTGCAAGCACAAATCTCACTTGATCCTTGCTAATCTAGAGAATGCTGTTATCAGGGATGAAAAAAAACAGAATAAATAAATGACTCTCCTCCACCTTTCATTCAAGAGGTTAGTCCATGTTCCTAGATAAACAGATTAAGTGGAGGAGTTTAGAAGAGTCTAGAAAGGAGAATAGGGACACTAAAGGGATATATTTCTTCTTTGTGTTGTGCACCTGGAAACAAAATACTTCTCCAGCCAAGCTCTTTATTCAAACAAGCTGGCTACTCCCAGATCTATTTTCAGCTTTGGTTGAGGGGTGAGGTCCTTGAAGATTTCCATCTCTTCTTGGAGGCCTAGCAATGCACTCACAAGAATGATGTATTTGGGATATAGTTGTTTTTTAGCGTAATAGTTGCTTTTGGATTGTGTAGTCCTTTGACTCTGCCGAAAAATGGATTTTTAAGCTCTGATTTTAATTGATAATCTGCTCACTCTACAAATATTGAAAATCCCTCGGTTGAGCTTGGGCTTATGAAAATACTTTGATAAATATTTCAAGGGGTCCTGCTTAGAGACTAACGCAGGAAATAGGCCGGACATCACTGTGGAAGCCTGAACATGGGCTTATATCTGCAGCAAGGAAGAGCAAATTCTTGATTTGTGTTGGAAATTGTTTTACACTTTTATTGTCAAGGCTTAGTATCATTATGACACTTTTAGGGAAGGCTTCTCTGATACTCAGCAAGAACTACTCTCCGTACTCCACCCCTAGCTCACTTTGCACCTCTCTTATGCACGTGTCAGGAGTTCTTAGATTAGGTAGTAAACTCCCTGAGTTCAGGGTGTGTTTCAGATGTTTGGACTTGGCATTGTTGCTGTTAGTTGCCCTTGAGGAGGCTCCAGCTCATGGCGACCTTATCTATACATAACTAAATGTTGCCTGGACCTGTGTCATCTTCATGATTGTTGGTATGTTTGAGTCCATTATTGTGGCTGTTGTGTCAATTCATCTCATTGAGGGTTTCTCTCATTTTTACTAATCCTGTACTTTACCAGATATGATGTTCTTTTGTGGCGATTGGTCTTTCCTAATGACAGGTCCAAAGTAAGTGAGCCGAAGTCTCACCATCCTCACTTTTAAGGAGCATTCTGGTTGTATTTCTTCTAAGAGTGCCTGGCAAATCATGGATATTTAAAGCATTCATTAAATGAATTAATTTTACTTTGTATTGTAACTATTTATACACATCTCACCCTGGATCTTTTATTTACCTTTGTACTCTCTAAACACTTAGCATAGAGTCTTAAATAAGATAGGTATTGGAAAAAAAAAGTGAACTAAGTAAATATTAAATAAATATGCCTTTGAATATGGATGACTATTTTAAGCCCTTATGCTTTTGTTAAAATTACTAGTACATATATGTAAGTGAAAACAAAGCTTGCATTTCCACATGTATATGTGACCATCTCATCCTGCGTTTCCTGGTTAAGACTCATATGGAGCCACTCATTTATCTGCTGATACTGATACTTTGCCCCACAAATGACTATTTTCCAAAATATAAGTGTAAATAGAATTTAAAAGTTGAAATTTCCTGTTGTTCTGGGTAATGTAAGATCTCATAACAATTTATGCCTCATTTTTATAGGTGTCTGAAGGATTGGAGAGGCTACAGAAGGGAATGAAAGGAATAATGTGGGATACTTCCTGAAGGACCTGTACTTGAATTAAATTTTATAGGAGGCTAGTAATGTGGCTTTTATGAATGGCATGTTAAGTTAGAAAAAAATTTGATGTCACTTAATTGTACATGTGAACATTATTGAATTGGCAAATGTCTTATATATATATATATATTTACAACAATTAAAAAAGAAAAGAAAGAAATATAGAATTAAGGTTGTATTAATTTATTTAAAAATTTAAGAAATATTCGTCAATTCTTTCTGTGTACTAGGTATGGAGGAAACAAAGGTGGAAAGGACGTGGTTCTTGTTCTCAAGAGCTTATCGTTTAATAGGGGAGACAGACACATAAACAAAGATGTAGAATATAATGCAAGCAGTTATCACATACATGTGCACATGGCTAGAGAAGGTGTTACGTATTAAATTGTGTCTCCCCAAAATATGTGTTGTAAATCTTAACTGCTATACCTGTGGATGTAATCCCATTTGGGAATAGGGTTTTCTGTGTTATGTTAATGAGGCCATATCAGAGTAGGATGTGTCTTAAACCAATCACTTTTGAGATGTAAAAGAGCAGATTAGGCACAGAAGGAAGCAATCATGAATGGGGAAAGATAGATGCCACATGGAGATAAAATTTCTGTTCATTAAAGCCACCTACTTGTGGTATTTTTGTTACAGCAGCACTAAGAAACTAAGACAGAAAGCTTCCCAGAAAAGAGGATACTTGAAAGATAAGTCAGACTTTGCCAGGCAGTTTTTTGGCAAAGGGAATACCAGATACAGGTTCATGGAGGGCTCAGATTCATGCAGCGTTTTGGGAGTGGCAGGCACCTGGTTGTGAGAGAACAGAGATGAAGTTGGAAAGATGAGCTGGAACATGGTCACGATAACCTTAAGATTGGGACTATAACATTAGGCAAACGCAAGGGTAGGGTACTTAAGGATCTTAGTCAGAAGAGCTACATGATCATATTCCGTTACAGAAGTTCAGTCTGATGGCAATGTGGAGAATGAAAACTGGATGCAGGAGATTAAGAACCTAATATGAATATCTATTTGAGAAATGAAGAGTGCCAGAACTGAGGCAGTGATAGTGGGGATGGAGACTTGTTTCGGACATAAACCAACAGGACATGGTGACTAAATCAAAGAGATCAGTAAGAAGATGTAGATTGCAGATAATTCCCAGGCTCTTCACATGGGAGGAGCCCTGGTGGTGCAGTGGTTAAGAGCTACTGCTACTAACTGAAAGGTTAGCAGTTCGAATTCACCAGCTGCTCCTTGGACACCCTATGGGACAGTTCTAGTCTGTACTATAGGATTGCTATGATTTGGAATCGACTCAATGGCAATGAGTTTTTTTTGTTTTTTTTTTTTCACGTAGTTGCTGGTAGCTTTCGCTGAGATGGGGGGGGATGGGGTGGTATACGGAGAAGAAAGGAGTTCTGATAAGGAGGGTGGAGTGGGCAGAAGGTGACAACTTCAGTTTCTGACTCGCTTAGCTGGAGGCGGCAACGATTTAGCTTGGTGGAAAGATATGGTAGACAGCCTGGAGTTGGCAGAGACGTCTATGTTGGAGATGAGGATTTGGGGATCAGCAGACAGTAGACAACAGTCGAGACCAAAGGAGAAAATATGATTTCCTGGAGAGTGGGTGTAGCATGAGAAGAGGAACTACAGAGGAATCTTGGAATATACCAACATGTAAGGGGAGAAAGAGGGACCCAGAGAAAGATGGCTCAGGAAGGACAAAGGAGAGGTATCATAGAATCCAAGAAAGGAGAGAGTATAGTGAGAGAGAGAGAGATCAGTGGGGTCAAAGGCTGAGTTCCGTGCTGAAAAATGCATTGGATTTGTCAAGTAAACTCATTGGCTATGTTTATATGCACATAGAGAAAGTTGTGGAAGAAAAGCTATTTGATCTTTGCTACCTCACAGGCATGGGAGAACAAAACGGGGAGGAAGAGACTGTTAATTTTTTCCTTTAAAATCTAGGAACTGTTTAATATGTATAATGAATGACTATTATTTTTGGAGTAAAAGAGGGAATTTATTGATTGACTCCTAGTTTAATTAGAGTTAATGTGTTTAATAATACTGTACCCCAAAATGTCATTTAGATGACCAAAGGAATGTAAAAATGGTTAGAAAAATTATGACACACTTTGGAAAACAATGAAGGTGCAGTCAACAGACAGAAATGTAGCAGAGTACTTTCAAGTTAATGATGCAGTTGGGATTGAACCTGGGAAAGGAAGAGATTAGGCCTAGAAAACAAGTGGACAGGATTTGCCCTCAGAGCCCTGAAGAATATGTGAGCTTTGAGTGGCAAGGACAGGACCTAAGGCAGTTGTTGATGGGTGAATGAGGACTGAGGGGCTTTAGTGTTGAGGGAGCCAAAGGGGTCAGGAAACTGCCTTTAAATTTGGTTTAGGGCAGATTTTTTTTCTTTCCTTTTTTTTTTTTTTCCTGGCACAAAAATATTTGAACAAGGACCAAATCACACAATTTTTGATAGAACCTATGTTACAAATCAATTGTGGGCAAATGCTCAGGGACGTGTGGGTGAAGATGTGAATTTTGGCATTAAAAAAAGAAGAAAAAGTTGACCTTAGTAGTTCAGGAGCAGTGGGAGGTGATGCAGTTTGGAGAACAAGTTTCGCAGCAATGGAGAGGAGAATGGAGAGGAGTATGGTAAGCAGCTGCCAAACGTGGAGGTTGAGATGAGTAAAGATTTGCATATTTTATTTTTAAAAGTACAGGAGAACCGAGCATGTTATTGAGGGAGAGATGAAATGGAGAAAGAGGTTGGCAGTACCAGAGAGAAAGAGGATAACTGATGGAGTGGGATTCTTAAAAAACTTTAGGAGGGCATGGGATCCAGATTAGAATTGATATCTGTTGGTAGGATGAATCAACCTATGTTTTTATTTTCTTTGGCTTTTATCTTTTCTTTTTTTAATTCAAACACACTATGTTATAAATATAGTATTCTGTGATCCATAGGTAGGGTGATATGTATCTGTCAAAGCAGGGCCCTTTTGAGAATTAAATGAGGTACTAATAACAATTACAACAAACAAAGAATTGAGAGTGCTTGAGGCTAACCAGGGCTGTGGTCACATTCTCCACAGAAATAGGAGTGACCTGATACTGACTTTCATGCTTAGTGCATATAGCCTCTTCAGACAGAGGGAAGGTATCTCCTGGAATCATCCTGACATGCACAAGTAATGGTATGTAATTAACAAACTTCATAAGTAATGGCATGTAATTAACAAACTTCAGGCTTGCACTGGAATCCCTGGGTGTTGCAGACACTTACTATGCCTGGCTGCTAACCAAAAGATTGGAGGTTTGAGCCCACCCAGAGGCTCCTTGGAAGAAAGGCCTGGCAATCTACTTCCGAAAAATCAGCCATTGGAAATCTTATGGAGCACGGTTCTACTCTGGCATACATGAGGTTGCCATTCTTTGGAGTCGGCTTGATGGCAACTGGTTAACATTGCCATAGGAGCACACTTGGTACCTGTGCCCCCCACCCCCGCCAAAAAAAAAAAAAAAAAAACCCGTTGCCATTGAGTCAATTCCAATCCCCAAGTCCCTATCAAATGCCAAGACAATGATAGGCCTGTTTTTTCCACTCTGGGAAATCAATTTACCTTCCTGGATATGTGTAGGACACTTACTGATCTTGACTACTTTGGGTTGGGAATAGTGTGTGGGAGAAAGCCATCTTACAAAGAAGGACATTACTTTTATAATCACATTTTTATATTTTTAATCCCTTGCTTGAAAGTGGTCAAGTGCTTGAGACTTGCAGCCAACCTGTAGTTTTTCTTCCTGTCACCTGGTTTCACATTCATTCCTGCTGTTTAGTATGGATCAAAACCTCCACCTTGACCTTGGACAGCTGGATAAATTTCATGTAGGGCTGTCTCTTGAAACAATAAATTGCTTTCTTCTCTGAATTGAAGTATAATCCTTTCTCTGACAAATGGAGCCCACCAACTCCCACCTATCTGAAATTGAAAAAGAAGGGACATTAGATTTTTCCTAAAGTCCTTTTGAAAAAGAATCATAGAGATGGACTTTCTGCGTGTGTGAAACTTAATGACAGTACCTAATAACTTCAGTATATTCCATCAAATGTTTTTCAGAGCAAGGCTGCTGTCATTGATTTTTGCTTGTTACAGTTCTCAAAGGAATAGAGTTTAACCCAGAATATTCATGTGTCCTATATTATTGCTCTCTTTCAGGCTGGAGGAAGAACAAGATTGTGGACTTTCTGGAGATTAAAATAAGGCAAAATACTTTTATTTCCAAGTAGGAGAAAGAAAAAAAAAACCCTGTGTTATCCTATGTCTAGGTTCAGATATGAAGTGAACACACTTGTAACTGGCTTAATACTGACATTTGCTTCCTAGACTGGCTCAACATCCATTTCAGAAAGTATTTAGGAAACTGTCTCTATCCTCTACATTTTGCTGAGTGCTATGAGAAAGGCAAGAGAGCGTTACAGCAGTATCTCTGAACTCTGAAGCTTCTATCTCAGGGTCTAGAGAGAAGACACAGATAAAACTAAGAAATGGTGTGTATTAAATGCTAAAGTAATCTGAGTTCTAGAAAATTTAGATAAGTCTCTTTGGTATACCCATTGCCCTTGAGTCATTTTTTGACTCATAGTGACCCTGTAGGACAGAGTGGAATTGAACCATGGGTTTCCAAGGAGCAGCTGGTAGATTCAAACTGCCGACCTTTTGGTTAGCAGCCAAGCTCTTAACTACTGTGCCTCCAGGTATAGGTGGTAGTAAGGGGCTATAAACAAAACAAAACCAAGTTGCTGTCAATCAACCCTGACTCATGGCGACCCCATGTGTGTCAGGGTAGAACTGAGCTCCATAGGGTTTTCAATGGCTGAATTTTTGAAAGTAGATTGTCAGGACTTTCTTTAAAGATACCTTTGGGTGGGCTCAACCTCCAACCTTTTGGTTAGCAGCCAAGCTCCTTAACTGTTTGCGCTACCCAGGGACTCTGCCATGACCCTGCCGCGCCCAGCACCCCCACCCTCCTCCGCGGCTCCGATTTGGGTAGAGTTAGAAGGAGGAAGGGGAGGAGGTCAGAAGCCTATCCGTCAGTGTTATTTACTATACGGTTTCACTATTCTAATTATGGGGAATACAGCAATCATCAAAACAAAGATCTCTTCCCTCATTGACCTAGGGGCAAAGGTCAGACAAGAAAGGATAAATACGTTAATTATATGCATGTTAGAAAGTGGTAAGGAAGATGGATAGGGTCACCAGGTGGTGTGCCATTCAAACTGGGATACTTCTGGAAGTGAAAGGAGGCACAGTTAATAGTTATCCTGAAACAACAGATACCAACCAGAGCTGTCCTGAGCAAACAGGAGTGTGAGGTCCGCTAGCCATGGGAAAGAAAAAGAGCAGGGTGAGGAGGTTCTGGAACGGGGGCAGGGACGAAATCTTTTGCAATTTTTAATACAACAGTCATGGTAGGCCTCATGGAGGGGTGACACCTCATCTTCCTGAGCCTCCATTTCCTCATCTGTATAAAAGAAGGAGCTTAGCCTAAAACAATTCCTAAGGTTGCACTCTGTTCTGACATTCCACAATCAATGATCCAGGAGCAATGGGGCATTCTTGTCTGGTCTGGTGTGAGAACAGGGAGAGGAGGGTTCTTGGGGTTGCTGAGGGGGCCAGCAGAGAGGCCCAATAATTGTGTTTGGGGATCACACACTGCAATCTTCTACTCTCTGAACCTCATTTCCAAGCACCTTCTTGAATGCAGCTTCTTGAATTTGGACAGGTGAAAATTGTCCTCTGGTCCCAGGAAGACTGTTCTCTGACTCATGAATTCCTGTATGAGTCTCACTCCAGAGGGATGAGGTGTTGCTTCCCCCACTGGCGATCACTCATCCTCTGTTTGACCTGTTTGTTCTTGTCATGATGGTGTGTAAAGCCATCTTTAAAAACGGTGTTGAGAAAATAGAATGGTTGACAAAGTATTTCAGAAGTTTGGAGGCTGTTATGATTTTGTGAGAAGATGGTGTTAGGTTTTTCTTCCTAATAATATTTTATTGTGTTTTCAGTGAAAGTTTGCACAGCAAAATAGTTGCCATTCTGACAATTTGTATACAAATTGTTCAGTGACATTAGTTATATTTTTCACAATGAGTCAACATTCTCTTTAAGGGCGTTCTGATTGTTCCATTTCCAGTACTCTAGTTTCCCTGTCCCCTTACCTTCTCATCGTTGCTTTAGAGTAATTGTTGACCTTTTTGTCTCATGCAAATTTTTTTTAATGGAGCTCTGTGCTAATGGGTAATATCCTTTATTTTTTGTGTCAGTCTGTTATCTCATTAAAGGGTAACCTTAGGGGATAGTTTCAGTTCAAGGTTTAAAGTGTATCTCAAGTCAATTGTTTCAGGGAGTCCTCTAGTCACAAGTGGTGAGTGAATGTGGACTTTTTAAGAATTTGCTGTCTGTTCCATGTTTTTCTTCTATTCTATCAGGGTCCACCTATTGTGGCCTGATCAGAACAGTTGGTATCTAGTTCTTCTGGTCTCAGGGTGGATGAGTCTGTGGCTTGTGTAGGCTAATAGCCCTGTAGACTAGTTTCTTCTCTAAGACTTTGGGTTCCTTTATTCTCTTTTGCCTCTGATGAGTAGAGACCAATAGTTGTGTCTTAGACAGCTGCTCACAAGCTTTTAAGACCCCAGAAGCTACTCACCTCACTAAGATGCAGAATATTAACTTTGTGAGCTATATTATGCCAATTGACTGAGTTGTCCCATGAAACTAAAGTCCTAAGCCTTCAAACCCAGAAAACCAGTCTCACAAGGTATTTGGCTACATCTGATAAATATCTATAACTGTGTCTTCTATGAATATATATGCATGCACACACATATCTTTATGCAAATGAACATATGCTTTGAGGAGTTAGGTTTTGAACATAATAAGACAGAAACGAGAGAAGCACATCCAGGTGATGTCTAGTGACGTATGATATGTTAGTACTAAGGAGATGATTTTTTTAGTATCATAATTTATATAATACAATACATGATAACAATCTATTAATATGACATCTCGATTCAACATAGGATTTTTCTGCCTTAATTTTATGCCAATTAATTTATTAAGTCATCAAAATTAATATTTTTAGCAATTTCATTTTTAATTGATATAATTGAAAGTGATGTCAGTCACTCTTTTTTAATTTATTGTGCTTTAGGAAAAGTTTACAGTGCAAATTAGTTTCTCATTCAAAAATGTATACACACATTGTTTTGTGACATTGGTTGCAATCCCTGAAAAGTGTCAGCATTCTCCCCCTTTCCACCTCGGGTTCCCCATGTCCCTTCATCCAGTTTTCATGTCCCTTCCTGCCTTTTCGTCTTTGCTTTTGGGCAGATGTTGCCCATTTGGTATTGTATACTTGACTGAACTAAGAAGCACATTTCTCATGTGTGTTACTGTTTGTTTTATAGGCCTGTGTAATCTTTGGCTGAAAGGTGGACTTTGAGAGTGGATTCAGCTCTGAGTTAGCAGGGTGTCTAGGTACCATAGTCTCAGGGGCTCCTCCAGTCTCTGTCAGACCAATAACTCTGGTCTTTTTTTTTGTGAATTTGAATTGTGTTTTACATTTTTCTCCCACTCTGTCTGGGACCCTCTATTGTGATCTCAGTCAGAGCAGTTGTTGGTGGTAGCCAGGCGCCACCTATTTCTTCCGGGCTCAGAATGGTGGAGGCCGTGGTTCATATGGTCCATTAGTCCTTCGGACTAATAATTTCTTTGTGTTTTTGGTTTTCTTCGTTCTCCTTTGCTTCACACAGGATGGAACCAACAGATGTATCTTAGATGGACGCTCACAAGCTTTTAAGACCCCAAATGCTACTCACCGAAGTAGGATGTTGAACATCTTTTTTATGAACTATGTTATGCCAGTTGACCTAAGTGTCACCCGAGACCATGGTCCCCAGCCCTGAGTCCCATTAACTCGGTCCCACAAGATGTTTGGATGTGTCTAGGAAGCTTCTATGACTTTGTCTTGGTCAAGTTGTGCAGACTCACCCTATATTGTGTGTTTTCTTTCCCTTCAACATCTTTTTGCTATTGTAAATGATACCTCAGTGAACACGGGCATGTATATGTGTATTCGAGCAATGGCTGTTACTTCTCTAGGATATATTTCTAGGAGTGGGATTGCATTTTGTAGTGCTTGTTTTTCTGGTGCTGACGTTTTTCTTTGTTCCTCTTACTCTCCTGTCCTGAGTTCCTTTTGTTTGTGGATTTTTTCTTCATTTCTCATGTTTTTATAGGTTTTGGTTTTACTGAGACTTTGTTTTTCTTCTTTATTTTGATGAGTAGGTTTGTTATCTTTCTTTGTGGTTACCTTGAAATTTACCCTTATCTTCCTAGATTTGAACCAGTCTATTATTTCTTGGTATCGCCTTGCCTTCTTCTCCATTAGAAGTTTCTATAACGACACCATTTATTCTCTCTTTTATTGTTCTGATGCTGTTTTCATTTACACATTAACCTCTCTGGTTCCCTGTTGTAATTATTTTGGTTTTGCATAGTCCTTAAGAGTTCATTTCTTAGGTTGGTATCTGGCTAGTACAATCCTGTGGCCTATATTCAGCCTGTGGTCTGCTGTTGTTTGTTCTCAGATCAAAGGACTCCCTTGAATAAGTTTTGTGAGTTTGGTTTGGTTTTTACATAGTCCCTTAATTTCTGTTTATCTGGAAATGACCTTATTTCACCAACATATTTGAACGAGAGTTTTGCAGGATATATTACTCTCGCCTGGCAATTTTTTTTCTTTTAAGGTTTCATATATGTCATCCCATTGCCTTCTTGCCTGCATGGTTTCTGCCAAATAATCTGAGCTTAGTCTTACTGTTTCTCCTCTGTATGTGACTTTTTGTTTTTCTCGAGCTGCTCTCAGGATTCTTTGTCTTTGGTTTTCCCAAGTGTGATTATGATATGCCTTGGTGATTTTCTTATATGGGGTTCGATGAGCTTCTTGGATGGAAAGATTTTCATCTTTTATGATACTGGGGAAGTTTTCTGTCAGCAATTCTTCAATGGTCCTCTCTTGGTTTTCTGTTTTCTCCCTGTGTTCTGGAACTGCGATCACTCACAGATTTTTCCTTTTGATTGTATCCCACATAATTCTCACGGTTTCTTCATTTTTCTTCATTCTTTTTTTCTGATTTTTCCTCAAACAGAGTAGTATCCAGGTGTCCTCAGTGTTGCCAATCCTATCTTCCATCATTTCAAACCTGCTCCTCAGCCCTTCTATGACACTGTCCATTTCTGTAATCTTGTTGTTTATCTTTTGGATTTTTAATTGTTGTTTCAGTATGGTTTCTAGTTGTGAATTTATTTTAGCATTTTGTTCCTGTGTTATTTTCCTGAATTCTTCCTTTTGTTTGTCTGTATTTTCCATGAATTTTTCTATTTTTTCCTCATTTTTGTCTGCAGTTTGCTCCAACTCTTGGATAATTCTGAATATTAGAGATTTGAATTCCCTATCAGTTAGGTCTAGTGCCTTTTCTTCTACTGGAAGGTCATCTGGTGTTTTATTTTGGATGCCTGCTAGAACCATTCTGTCCTGTTTTTGTAAATGTTTTAATATTGTCTGCTGTCTCCAGGTCATTCATTGGTTATTTTCCTCATTTATTGATTGTAGATTTGTTTGTTTCATCCTGCTTTTTTGTTTTATTTGGTTATGTCTGAGCAGACGGGCTTTGTGTTCTTTGTTGTTTACTCATCTGTGGGCACCATATTTTTCACCTCCTTCTCCAATGGGCAGGGTCAGTCACTCAGGTATGGTACAGCAGGGCAGGCCCAGCTGAAGGGGAGTTGCTGGGAGGTGTTGTTTGTGGCACGTACCAGGGCTGACAGTATGGACCAGGAATCAGTGCAGGGCAGGTTCCAGTAGGCCATGCCTGTGCTGCTTGGGAGTGTGATGTTCAGTGCACAGTGCAGGTAGGCAGGAAGGAGAGGTTAGATTGTGATGTGTGGAGCTAAGACGGTTATGGGAAAGGTGAGAGAGAGGAGAGGAACGGGAGCCAAAAACATACACACAAACAAAAAAGAGTACTAAAGGAGCTTGCTATTGGAGTGGAGAGATGAGAGACTGAGAAATGGGGAAAAACAAAAATGAGGAAAGAAAAGAAAAAGGGTAAAAGAGAAAAATGACTAAATCGAGAAACTGGAAATGAAGAAAGACAAAAAAGGAATAAGAGAAAGAAGAAAAGAAAACCAAGATACAGAATAAAAAAACAAAACAAAACCAAAAAAAGAAAAAAGAGATGTCCCCAAGTATGTCTCTCTGCATGTGCACAGAGTAAAGGAGTAACTTCCAAGCCGCGCAGTACTGCTTGGCTAGAAGGGGCTCCCAAGCCAAGAAAAGAAAAAGAAAACAAACAAACAAATCAAAACAGAACAAATCAGAGCAAACAAACATAAAAGCCCTGGGGCTCCCACCAGCGTGGCAGCAGGGGCCGGGAAGCAGTTTCACAGTCGAGTGGAGTTTCGCAGCCTTTCAGGAAGAAGCAAAGATGGCACATAGAGCCAGGTATTTGAGAGAAAGGACGGGGAGGTGGTGAGGGATAGGGAAGAAATCCAAAGAAGTTGAAAAAAGCAACACCAGCAACCAACAAAAGGCACTCAGGGAGCCAGCCAGTGTGGGCAGGTGGAATCCAAGTGATACCAGGGTGAAGTTGGTGCTTCTCGGCCAAGAGACTGTGGCCACAGGAAGCAGAGGAGGCTAAGTGGAGATGAAGAAGGGTGGGGGGTGGGAAAGCCTATATGGCTGGTTACTGGTTGTTCTGTCTCCTGCTGGAAGCTCCATGAAGTTGCTTTCTCATATCCCCTGTTCGCTGATCTCCCATAGGAGTCCAAGATGGCAGATCCATGCTGTGGTAGCTGATAGGGGACCTCTGCATGTATCTCTCCTTGCTCTCTGTTCTCTGTCAGTTTCTTATTCCATTCGGTGCTTGGCTGAGTTCTTTATCTCTTCATTTGATGCTTAGGGTTTCGGGATTGACGTGTGACTGTGTTTGACTTAGTTTTTCTGATCTTTGCTGCAGAGGGACGACGTGGTGCTTCTGACTATAGCGCCATGTTGCCCGGAAGTTCTACTCATTCTTTTATTTTCTGATTTTTTGATTCATGCCAATAATGTTGAGGTAAGATGCTATCTCATGACGTCAGCTCCTCTTGGCAAATGCAAGATAACAAATGATTTTTTATAATTTTTAATTTTGAGCAGGATCTTCCTGCTGATGCAACTGTTACTAGAGCTGTTAAAACTATTTTATAGGTTTTAACAACATTGGGGTAGATTTCTGGTAAATAATTTCAAAATATTAATTAGTACATGTAGATCTGAAGATTCTTGCAAAACAATTGTTCTAAACAGATTTAACTCTTCATGCCAACCAGTTTAAGTATGAAATTAATTTTAAATGTAAATTTGTACAATAATATCTTAATGTTTTCTCTAATATTTCCTATAAGTTGTGGAAGTTGTAGAAGTAACGGAAAGTGGCTTCATGGTTTGTATGTAATTCAAAATGCTTATTTATGCATTTTGTTGCTGCATCTTCACTGCAAGGAAAATTAATATTAAAATTGTCTTTCTCATTAAATTCATGAAAAACTTCCTGTGGTGTTCTTTTCTATCAAATCTGATCTTTAACTTTAATTTCTATTTTTAAGTCTGTAGATATTTCCTTTGCAATGTTACAGCAGTTTGCAAAACCAAAGATTCTAAAATCTTTAAAGAATTCAGAAAACTCCCTGATATACTATATTGCAATGTCCATGTACACATTTTTATTTTATAATAATTTACTAACAAATTTATGGTCTGAGCACCTGTGGTTCCTGTTATAGTTGTGTAGATGTAGCAGGATGGGCTCTGGGGATAGAAGGGCAATTCTGCCTCCCACCTTGGGGTGTTCCTCTTTGTCAAAGCTATTGCCATTCCTGCCACCATTGTGGCTTCTGCTGCTGTTGTCACCATGGCCACTTCCAACTGAGCCCATGTCCCAGTCTATCCATCCCCTCGGGGCCTCGTATTGCCCCAGCCTATCCCAGGAGTGTGTGTGCATGCCAAGTGGCCAAGCCCACTGTTTTTCCTGCCGCCATGTTACAGAGGAATTAACTGAGGCACGGAGAAAACAGGTGGCGAGTCTTAATTTAAAAAGTTAGCAACAGGCTAAGGACTTGATCACTGTTTCCTGATGGACTTTTATCTCACTTTTTTTTTCCTACAGACAATACTGTGTCAGAAAATTCATAAGGACTTTGACTTACTTGCTAAACTAGTCTTAGCTAACCAAGACAGATGACAATTTTGCACAATCATTTGGTTTTAGAACTGATGAACACTTGTCTCTCTGGTTGGGCTTATTTGCTAATGGAATGGCTTAGTCAAAGGATATGAGGTTATGAGATGTTTTACCACTCCCTAATATCCATCACCATTTTTCCAGCTTCCTATAGAAGATTTATTGCCATTTTTTCAGGCTTGCCTAACAACTTTTCATAATTTTTCCCGTATCCTAAAACTTTTTCTCATCATTTTTTTCTAGCCCCCTTTAACAGTTTCTTGCTGCCTACCTTCTGGTCCTAAAACCAATTTCATATATTTTAGATTATTGTCATATCAGCACCTCACTTTCAGTATTAACTATTTTTCCTGTTATCTATTGCCACAATAATGCTACATAATAAATAATCACAATACTTCAGTAGCATATAACAATAAACATTGACATAACTCTTGGGTCTAGTTGATCTTAACTTGGTTCGGCTAATCTTAGTTGGACTCACTCATGTGTCTTCGTCAGCTGCAGGTCTTCAAGGTGGCCCTACTGATCTTGGATGGGTTGCCTATGTATCTGCATGTTGCTTGACTGTTGGCTAATCAAGGATGGCTTTGACTGGGACGACTGGGCAGTGTGACTCTATTCCATGTGTCTCATCTTCCAGTAGACTATGTTCTCATGTGATGGTAGAAGGCAAGCACACAAATAAAAATATGCAACACTTTTCCAGTTTTCTTTGTGCATCATGCTTGCTAACTTCCCATTGGCCAAAGCAGGCAACATTGCTAGCCCAGATTCAAAAGATGGAGAGTACCTGTTGTCAATTCTTTTGGGTATATACCTAGGAGTGAAATTGCTGGGTCAAATGGTCATTCTATGTTTAACTTTTTGAGGAACCTCAACTTTTTGAGGACCCTCAATTACATTGAGGTGCTTCTGTTTATTCTTTCTGAGGAATTTCTTTTTTTTTTTTTGGAAATGGTGCACTATTTCCATAGCAGCCACACCAATTTTATTTAATCAAACATGAATGTTCACAACAGCAATATTCCCAATAGCCAAAAGAGTGGATTGTGGAGTCAGACTGCCTAGGTAAATATCCTAGCTGTGTTACTTCAGACAAATTACTTAACCTTTTTGTGCTCAGTTTTCTCATCTGTAAAAGGGGGATAAGAGTACATAAGACTTAATGTTGTAAGAAGGATTGTTTGAAATTATACATAAAAATGTCTTAGCATAGTATGTGGCATTATAGTGCTCAATAAATATTGACTATCATCATGATTCCTGTTTTATGTTTTCAAATACTGAGACTCAGAGATGCTGAGTACTTTGTGTGAAGTCGTACAGCAAATAAGATGGGGAGCTGGATTTGAATGCAGATATGATTACAAAATCTTAACACACTTTCCAACCCAGCCAAATCATCACAGTTCAAACAGCTCCAGGAACTGGCTATGCTTAGCCTGGGAATATGAGGTTTAAGGGGACCTGATAACTCTCTTCTTCTATCTGAAAGGATAGCTGGTGATAGAATGTATAGACATATCCTGTAGGGGGCTTATTAGTTTCAGGATGCCATTCATAAGGTACCGGGAGACTTTCCTACTTATCCTGTTCCTTTATTGAAGACTACTTCCTAACACGAGTTAGTTGTGTTCAAGAAAGACATAAATGATTGGTCTTTCAGGAGTGACATTGAAGAGGGCTCAATGGGGGCTGGGGAAGAGCACTCCAGGGACAAATTCTCAGTGGGTTGCTGTGAGTGTTAGTTAGGCACGAGATGACAGTTGATTAAAGTCAGCCCTAGTGGATTCATTCAACCAACAATCAACATATATTGAGTGCTGCCTAATCTTAGGTATTGTTCTGGATGCTGAAATTGACCACTGAACAAAACTGATGATGAGAATTGTCGTGGAGAGGAGAGAAAGTGCTATGATGGGAGAGACTGCAAACTCTGACAGATCACAATTTAGGTAAAAAATGCATGGTAATAGAACTCTGCTTGCAGTTCCTCAGGGGCACTGCACCACTACAGCAGATGTCACCAAACTTCCCTTCACAAAGTCACATGACCAATGCCATACACAAGGGAGACTTTCCATATATATCTTGGTCTCATCTTGCCTGCTTATTGACATGTTTCTTACAACTTCCTTTTGCACCCGCTCAAAAAGACTTATCAAAAGTGAGTAACTAAGGATTATGAATATTATATAGGGCTAACTTTCAATTTGTAGTATATAAAAACAGCTAGTCATATAAAAACTTCAGCTATTTAAGTTTGTATTTGTAATGTCGCACTTATGAACTAGCTCACTCCTGGTTATGAAATACCAATTTGTTTCTTGACTGGTAAACACAATGTTTGGAAAACTTTGGCTAGTAGAATAAAGTCCAAATTAATGAGCATTCATTAATGCAACACCCTCCATGGTGTCTTCTCTGCTTAACTCTCCCCCAAATCACATTCCTGACCTATTCCTGAACTATGTGGTAGAAGCAACATGGCACACATCATCCTATTTCTAGCCTAAGTGCATGTTTTCATGCTCTGCTACCTTTCTGAAATGACATCCTTTTCTTCCCTCCTCCTCCTTGGACTAACTTTGATGAGCCTTAAGGATTCAGTTCAGCCATCATTTCCTCCAGGAAATCTTTCTTGTCTTTCCCAGTCTGCTGCTCCAGGTTCTCCTCTGAGTTCTCACAGCATCCTATGAATAACTATCCTTTCCACACCATGCAGCTACTTTATATTTTTATGTATAGCTTTCCCACTAAACTGTGAGTTCCTATGGGAAGCACTATGTCTTGCTCAACCTTGAATCCCCACAGTCTAGCACAGTGTCTGACACACTCAATACATGTGTGTTGATCATTCAATTAAGGGAAAAGATAATGAATGAATGATGAGAATACGGGCAGACAAATACAGTGCAAATTTTAAGTTTAAAGTGAGTGACAAGTAGGCAAGCTTTACTTCATGCAGTAGACAATGGATTGGCTCAACTGTCTCTTTCATGCTTGAACACCCAGGAAGACAGAAGAAATTTCTTCCTGGAGGTATTGATACTATTGATTTCCAGTCAAGAATGCTGATGATTCGATTATCTTCCCATTCTTCTACCACCCTTTTTCTTAATTCAAAATGCTTAACACATAACTATTCAATTGTTAATAAGCAGGAATAAGTATGTCATTAATTTTAAAATACTTTGTTCTGAGGATGGACTGTCTACAAAATTTCAGCAGTGGCTGTAGAATTATTAATGAATTTAATTTCCAGTGTTAAATACATTATAATTTGAGGCTCAGTTTATGTGCTAGTTGCATTTAGGTCCAGAGGAGAGTATGCTTTCTTGGACTGTCATCATCTGTTTATTTATTTCTGGCTTTCCAGACTCTGATATTAAGGGACATATACAGACAGACCTTCAGCTTTTGTTCCCTATGTGACTTTGAGCAAGCTATTTCACGTCTTTTGGCCCTACTTTCCTCATCAGACAACATGAGGATTAATAATACTTATACCCAAATGAGACCCCTTGTGGCACATTAATTAACATCTCATTTGCTAACCAAAAGGTCGGCAGTTCAAATCCGCTAGCTGCTCCTTGGAAATCCTATGAGACAGTTCTACTCCGTCGTTTAAGTTGAGTTAAGTTTCATTACTCCTCTGCGATAAAGTTTAGATCTCAAATCTGATAAAAAAAGAGGCAATATTTAGACTTGCACACTCTGCTGTAAATCACTTTACGAGGCCTTTCCTTAGTTTCCTGAGTAGGAAGGAAGTGAGGCAGATGGCTTTGGACCAGGGCTTCGAATCTGTTCGAAACGGTTCTGTCATGGCTGTTGTAAACAAGGGCAGTGGACGTGTTGCACAGCAAACAAATTTGTTGCCTGTCAGATTTTGACCCCAGTAGGAAACAAATAGTAGTGACCCCCTCAAAAATGGTGACTGATCTTGCTGCTTTGAATGTTTCAGGAGACTGATTGGGAGATTGTACTATTGCAGCGACACATGTTCAAAACAGAGTGGCTGGCCACCATCTGTGAGCGGGGCACTGCTGTTTGTTTTCTACTGGGCTCAAAACCCGATGGGGAACAGATTTGATTTCTATGCAACGCATATGGCTGCCCTTGTTTGCCACAGCCATAAATAAACACTTTCAAACTGATTCAAAGCCCTGCTTTGGACACCTGGAAAGGGAAGTGGCGCCACCTAGAGGGAGGCAGAATCACGTTGCAGAAGGGAGACAGGCTCAGCTCTGGTCCCCCTTCTAATCCTCTCTCTGTTAGTTAAATGAATATCCAGATGTCTGTTGGCTTTCATTTCTCAAGCCAGAATCAATCAGATGGTAATGTAAGTGGATATAGTTTTAAAAGCTGGTTTCAGAAATAGTTCTTGCTTTTTTTTTTTCTTTGCAAAGGGGGTATATGAGGGTTAAAGCTAAAACTACAAATGTTTTATAACAAAATTAGGTATCAAACACCTTGAATGTCTTTAGGGAGCAATCAGACTAATAGTAATACACTAGTCAGGTACTATTAAATCCCAAAACTGAAATGTAGAAAATTTAAATAATTTTCTCAAGCTCATACAGCTAGAGACCAGGAACCACTTTGTTAACTGTCTCTAGTCAATTAGATGGACCAAAAGGTGGATAGTGAAAAAGGAAGACAGAAGAAGAACTGATGCATTTGAATTGTGGTGTTGGCAAAGAACATTGAATATACTGTGGACTACCAAAAGAATGAACCAATCAGTCTTAGAGGAAATACTATCAGAATGTTCCTTAGAAGTGTAGATGGTGAGACACTGGCTTACTTACTTTGGACACATCATCAGGAAAGACCAATTGCTAGAAACGGACATCATGTTTGGTAAAGTACAGGACAAAAGAAAATGAGGGAATCCCTAAATGAGATGGATTGACACAATAGCTACAAAATGGACTCAAACATACTAACGATCATGAAGATGGTACAGGACTGGGCAACATTTCATTCTGTTATACATAAGGTTGCCATGAGTCGGAGTCAACTCAACAGCAACTAACAAGTCTCTGCAGTACACTTGTGTGCACCACAGGATACATCTGATGGACTTTCTTAGGTTTTAGGGAGTTCTTGGTTTGCTCTCCCCCTCCCCAAGGCTACTAGCATAAAAGACTGCATCCTGCCTTATATACTAGTCAGCTGGCTGAAGCCTGGTTCCCATTTTTTTCCTGTTCATTCTGCCTTTTCCTAAGCTGGGTTGCTCTTTGCCCTAGTCGTGAATGGTGGAATTCTTTAGGTGAACTGACTTGGTATTTGACACCCTCCTTTTCATGCTTTTCTTCTCCAAAGCCACCTTCCTGATATAGCTATTTTAAGATTTATTTCATTCTTAATGTTGGTTTGATATTAGGCTGGGTTTACCTGCTCCCTGTTGACTCTCTTGAAAATAACTGAAGTTTTCCTTCTGTTTCTGTACTTGTCTCTAATTATACCCCCTTCTTCCTTACAATTATGCCAGTCCTGTCCTGGGCTTAAAAGAGTCACGATGATCAAAGTAGCCGAATCCAATGAAAATAGATTTCCAAGAACATTGGATGAAATAAAAATTTCAAGTAATTTGTGATCTATTTCACCAAAAGTTGCTTTTTTTATTATCTGAGTATTCCAATTAATGAGTTTTGCTCTCATTTGCCAAAATTACTAGACCAAATAAAGGGACAAAATGCAGCATTCTTGAGATGTTTAAGTGGTGTTTTTGATCCCGGAGGTTTGGGACTGACTGTGTAGTGGGCGAATTGGGCTGTTTGGGTCTTATGAAATACCACAAACCAATGTTACCTTTTTGGAGAAGATGAGGAGTACCTCACGAATGGTACAAGATGCTCACAGCCCCACTGAGCAGGGCATGAAATATTTACCATCTCCTTTTAGGTGAGAAGGAAAAGCCCTCATTAAAGTTTCATATTTACATTTCCATCAATCAGCCCGCTTTCTAGTTTGGGCCATGTTCTCAAATTGTTCAGAGTTTATACCTTCAGGAAATGAATTGTGAGGAAGCTTCTATAATACATCTGCTGAATTTTTCCTATACTGGGATGGTTGGGGAAAGCCTGAATACTTTTTGGACAGGGGAGACAGTTCATTTCTGCCTATGTAAGGAGTCCAATTCTTGTAGAAAGGCCTAGGTACACAATGGCCACTTGCACTATTGCCCTTATAGAGAGTAGCCACCTGCTCCACAACTTAGAGAGCTTAACCAGCAAAGATAAATGGTAGTGAATGCTGACTTCATCTATCTTAATCTCTGAGTGTACTGTAGTTTGCTAAATATTTTTGAGTGAGTTGCCATATTTTTATATGCAAGCTATACTTCATGTACAAGGAAGCAGACTATCTATGTTAGCTCTCTCCCACTCAAACGAGGAGCCCTCTGATTATGTATGTTCACTGTGATGTGCAATTTGTGGCACATTGATTTGTAGTTTACACCTCCTATAATTATTTTTACAGGTTAGCACTAAATTATTCTATTTGTTTTGGGGATGACTGCATCATCTTCTTTGTTTGCTTAGAATTTCCTGGAGGACACACGTATTAAACATTCATTCAACAAACATTTGTTAAGTGCCTCCTAGGTATCAGACACTATTCTGAGTGCTAGGGATACAAATATAATCATATCATTCTTGTCGTTAAGGTTCTCTTTAGAGAGATAAATAAGTAAATAAACCTCAAAAACAGCAATGACAACAACAGCAAAAACAAAAAAAAAAAACGGTTGCCATAGAGTCAATTCCATGTGTGTCAGAGTAGAACTGTGTTCCACAGAGCTTTCAATTTTTTTTTTTTCAGAAGTAGATTGCCAGGGCCTTCTTCCGAGGCTCCTCTGGGTGGACTTGAACTGCCAACCTTTTGGTTAGCAGCCAAACACATTAACCATTTGAGTCACCCAGGGACCCCCAAATAAGTAAATAGAGGGTCATAAATATGTGTGTGTGTGTTTGCCTGCAGTATCAAAAGAGAGCCTAAAGTGGATTGTACAAACTGTGCTTGCCCTTGTGGGAGAGGTAAGCGCAGAGAAAAGTCATTTGTAGTGCTCAGTCTCATTTACAAGCCTTCCAGGAAAGCTGAAGAAGATGCTTCAGGAAAAACCAGGGGGAGATTTTGGAGGCTGAGAGACAGTTAGAAATGGAGGCAGGAAATAAGAAGCAAAGGAAGAGACAGTGGCAGAGAGAAATAGAGACAGAGAAGAGCAAAGGAGGCAAAGGGTGAGAAAACATAGTTTCAGTCCCTACCTCTAAGGAGTTCACAATCTAAACAGCCAATTGAGCAGAAAATAGAAAAACATAACAATAATGCAAGCACAACAATTGTGAGACAAACCACTGAAATGAAGGAAGGAGAAATCTAACTCCAAATGTCATCACTTCTGACTCATCTTGGAGTTAATAATGGGTGACCTGGTCAATGGATTGTGCTCTGAAACTGGTGGTGCTGGCTGAGAAGTCTTACCCTTCCTCCCAGAATCCTCTGCACCAGGAAGTTCTTGTCCTTGGCTGTGGATGGTTCTGGATGCTCCACTCTAGGTGATTGACCTGACCTTTGTCACTGCATGTGAAGACCTAAGAGCATGACTTCAAACCTGTAGTGCCCTTACTATTGCTCTAACACTGGATGGCCTACTTTAAAAATCTTATGAGTTTATTTTGCTCTCATTCATGTTATGAGCCTGGGTGGCACAAGCTGTTTGTGATTGACTGCTAACCTAAAGGCTGGTGGTTTGAACCCCCTCAGACCACCACGGAAAAAAGTCTGGTAAACTTCTTCCATAAAGACTACAGCCAAGAAAACCCTACAGAGCTGTTCTACTTTGTAACACGTGAAGTTGTCATGAGTCGGGGGCCGACTGGATGGCAGCTACCAACAACAGCAAAAACAACCACAGTTCCTGTTGTTTTTATTCTTCAAAATGGTTCATAATTTTTCTCCCTGATCATTATTTATAAAAGCTTAATTTAATTATTCAGGGATAGACCATGTCCTGGTCACCAAATTCAGAGAATGTTACCCATCCCAGCTTGAAATCAGAAACTTGATTTGATTCTTCTCCCTTAGTGCCGACTGAATCCATTTGCACATTTTTTCCCTATTGCCACTGCCTTGGCTTAGATTACTTTCCGTTCCTCCCTCCCTTTCTCTCTCCTTCCCTTTTTTCCTTCAACCATATATAATGACTTGAAGTTGTCCATACACGTTTAATCTCTCCCCTGCACTTTTACATATGTTATTCCTTGTATCTGGAACTTTCTGCCTCCTCACCACTACTTCTACACCAAAGTACATGAGTGCCTGCTTGCACGTGTGCACACACACATACACACACACACACATCTTCACCTAGGTAATGTTTACTTCTCCTTTAGGAATCAGCTCAAGTGTCTTTTCCTATGGGAAGATTCCATGACCTCCTCCTTACCTAGGCTGAAAATCTCTTCTGCTCCAAAAGCACCTTGAGTATTCTTAGCAGTACCAAATTGTATTATTACCATTGCTGTTATTATGTGTTGATAGTGGGTCTCTCTTACTCTACTACTGTACATTTCTTGAGAGTAGGAGTTTAGAAACTGTGTCATCATTTTTGTAGTCTCAGTGATCAGCACTTAGCAGAGGCTCACAAAAAATGAGCGAATCGATTAAAGCATTAATTAATTCTTGCTTGGAATTTTTCTTTCCCATATATTATAGAAACCTTGCTCAAGTAGAATGATGATTTAGCACTGAGGCCCAGGATCCCTGTTTTCTGCTTAGGCACCACTCATAATTTCAACAACAGTCCATTACTGAAGTTCGTCAGTAGGTGCCTTTTTGTAGCATAAACATCACCTGTGTGTAAGTGTCCTGCACACAGCAGTGACTCAGTGTACATTTGTGTAGTTGTGTTTTTCAGTGACTGACGACACTGCTTTTATTTGCAAAGGCAAACTCCAGCAGAAACAGCTCATACCTCTTGTAGAGCAGGGATAGCAGTAGGTGTAAGGTTGAAATGGTTCCTAACAGGCACCTCTTCTAATTATTTTGCATACTGTGTCCTCCCACCCCACAATCCTGCAGTTAATAGATGGCTATGAGTGTAAGCAATACAACTACGAGGGTTCTGACAGGTTTGCCTGCAAACATCACAGCATTAGCTCAAATGTGCATGTAGTTTGAGATTTCTTTGACTTTCAACTTTGGGAGTGGTGAATCAATGCTTATGAGCATATCTTTTTCCCTAGCAGGTGCTAATGTGATTCTCCATTCAACAATCTCTACTTAAATATTTAAGAGGAAGTTTCCCTGGGTGCAGGGTAGATGCAAAGCAGTGATACCTGGAAGAAAGGAAACTATTAGTTGTGTTCTCTTGCTTCTCTCATGACTTCTAACTAGTCAACTTGTAAATCATATATGCTCACATCAATTTTGAATTTACTTTTTTCCTTCAGTACATAGGAAAATGCTATTTTATAAACTGAGTCCAAAATGAAATTATAGTTAACCAAATTCAACATCATTTATTAAAAAAATACATCAGATTGATTTCAGGAATCTAAGAATGCTTTAACCTTGTAAAAATCTACTAATTAATATAATTCACTGTAATAATGGATAAAGAAAAAAATCATGTTTATCTCAAGAGAAGCAAAACAAAACAGCATTTAATAAGGTTTGACATTTCCTTGTGATAAAACATTTAGAAAAATATAACCAGAAGGTAATTTCCTTAATTTGACAAAGTTTCTACACAAACATCTTAGCTAATGGAGAAACTTAGGATATATTTCTTTGAAGAGCAGATCAAGAACAAGACAAGAATGCCTGTATCACTGTGATCATTTAACATAGTATTAAAAGTCCTGGATGACTAAATAAGAGATGAAAAATAAAAGGTGTAAGAATGAAAAGGGAAGAGACAAGATTTTATCTCTTAAAGATGATATGTTTATCTATATAGATAATCCAGTAGATTCTAGACATATTATTAGGACAAAGCAAAGAATTCTAAAAGGTTGTCAGATACCAGATATATTAAGAATAATTAATTTCATCCTTCAGCAAAAATTTCCTTCACAAAATAACATTTTTAATAGGTAACCAAAACAATAAAAACAACTATGAGTTCATTGTTATCTTTGCAGAGAAAAAATTAAAAAGTATTTTATAAGGCCTAAAGACATGGAAATTTATACCAGATATATGATGGAATAACCTAACTTATAAAGATGTTGTCTCCTAGAATTTATGAATTCAATGTGGTTCTTGTTGTCTTAGTCACCTAGTGCCTGCTCCAACAGAGATACCACAAGTGGATGGCTTTCGCTAAGAGAAATTTATTTTCTCACAGTCCAGTAGGCTACATGTCCAAATTCAGGGCGTCAGCTCCAGGGGAAGGCTTTCTGTCTTTGTCGGCTCTGGAGGAAGGTCCTCCCTTGTGTGGTGCATCAATCCTCCCTTGGTCTGGAAGCATCTCAGTGCAGGTCCAAAGGACGCGCTCTGCTCCCGACACTGCTTTCTTGGTGGTATGAGGTTTCCACGTGTCTCTGCTCGCTTCTCTCTTGTATATCTCAAAAGAGCTTGCATTAAGACACTATCTAATCTTGTCAACCTCATTAGTATAACCTCATCACGGTGATAGAATTTACAACACATAAGGAGATCACATATAATCTCATCATAGTGATAGAGTTTACAACACATAAGGAAATCACATCAGATTACACAATCATACAACACTGGGAATCATGACCCAGCCAAGCTGACAGATATTTTTGGGGGACACAACTCAATCCATGACACCTGTAAAAATTCCAGGAGGAATATCTTAGTAACTCGACACATATTCTAAGCTATTATGGGAGAATAAAAGGTCACACGTGGCTAGGTCAATTTTGAAAGAGAGAGCAAAGCACGGGCTTGCTATACCAGATATGAAGGCATACTAATTTACTATAAGTTATTATGATAGAAACAATGTGGTATTAATACAGAAATAGACACAGCAATGGAATAAAACAGAGATTATAATAGTAGACTTACATATACAAGTATGATAAACGTGGCAGCACAAATCAGGAGTAGGTTGGGCTGAGAAAATGAGCCCACATTATGTATATGGAAAAAATAAAGTTGAATTCACACTGACACCATATACCAAGGTGAATTCCACAGGAGCTGAGGCTCCAAATGTGAAAGGTAAAATTATAAAATCAAAAGAAGAAAATGTGGAAATCACCCCCCATGATTTTGGGGTGAGGAAGAACTTCTTACGACACTCAAAGCACAACCCATGAAGTGAAAAATCGATAGTTGTGAGTATATCAGTAATAAGGATTTCTGTTTAACAAAAGACACCATAGACACTGTTAATAGAAGGATAACAGGCTGGTGGAAGAACTTTGGATTATCTGAAAAACAACACAAAATTACACCTAGAAGATGCAAGGAATGCCTGCAAATCAACAACAACAGAAAGGCAGAAAACTTACCAGAAGAATATAGGACATGATTAAGCAAGTTATTGAGGGAGAAATCTAGATGGATAACATGAACACTGATGCTTAACCATATTAGTAATCAAAGAAATACAGATCAAAACAAAAAATAAAATACCACTTTACCTTACATCAGATTGCTAAAAATCAGAAAGGTGGATAAATCCAAATTCTGTGACAACGTGGGAGAATCAGTAGGACTCCTAACACAGCTGGTGAGAGGATAAAATGATATAGTAATAGTGCAGTGCAAAATGGCAGTGATAGGTGCAATTTAAGTACATAACCTTTTCTATGACCCAGCAATCCCACTTCAGAGAAACTCACACAGGTCCCTGGAGGGATGTATTTACAGATATTCACTACAGCACTATTGGTGGTAACAGGGAGTTGCAGGCAACCCAGGTGTCATTACCAGGGGAATGGATACATAAAGGAGCCCTGGTGGCGCAGTGGTTAAGCACTCGTCTACCAACAAAAAGGTCGGTAGTTTGAACCCACCAGCTGCTCCATGGGGGAAAGATGTGGCTGTCTTCTTCTGTAAAGATTACAGCCTGGGAAACCCTGTGGGGCAGTTCTACTCTGTCTTATAGGGTCACCATGAGTTGGAATCAACTAGACAGCAATGCTTTTGGGTTTGGGATTCGTAAAACACAACAAATACAAAGCATAGGTTATTTTGCAAGAGTACTTTGTGAACTAGATGCACGTATAGCAAGATAAATACATTTAAAGCAATAACCCACTCCTCAATTATCTACATGGTTAGGTCCCAAAGACAAGGTTGTTATGTGGAAATTGGTGGTATATGAGGGTGGCCACATCAGGTCACAAAATGGAACACGACTACATCATTATATAACCGTCAAATTACATCATTACATAACTGCCAGATTAATAACTGCCAAACCACTGAGAATCATGACCCAGCCAAGTTGACACAACCTTAACCATCACAGCCAGCGTTACTCTTGCCTTGCACCTCAGCATTCGTTACATTGTTAATGTGGAAAATAGTCGGATAGTAGATATTTTACTATCGTCGTAAATGCAAAATGTAGGCTAACGAAATAGTCGATAAGTGAGGAGTGGGTGTATTGAGCAAGAAAACTGATGAGATTTATAGCGCATGAAACAGCATTATGCATTTCTCAAGGGAATACACCTATCCAATTACATAAATGCTTGTTTGGAAGGGAGTGAAGGCATCACATCTAAAGGACAAAATTTAAAAGTAAAACAAAAGAGTGCTTTGCATGATGGTAGTGTGCCATAAATTGACTAAAAAAATTGGAGTAGAGTATTTATGTGAATCTGAACATAAATGTATTGCTTATTCAGAGAAATCTTCCCAGAGATAGCAAGGGGAATGACTTCTAAAGGGAATGACTTTTCTGGAGTCTTAGAAGAGTCATAAACATGGGATATTGAAAGGCCTTAGGTGTAATCTAATAATTATTCTTAGTGCATATTCTCATACTTTAATCAGTTTCAGCTATACTTGTTTCTAACACTGTGTCATTGGTATTTTCCTAAAAAATATTTTTCAATGTGTTGCTACTACTCTAATTTTTAAAGTAAAGTTTTCTGTAATGTTATTCAAAGTTACATTTTCCGATTAATAAATTTAAAATTGTGACACCTTCAATTTGTTGTTTTCTGCAGCCTGTAATATTGTAAATTGAGAAAATACTTTTTCTAAGGTGCTGATATTATTGGTAAACTCTGCAAATGCTGACAAATGAGGGATATTCTCAATCTGATATTTTTTCAGTTGTGAATTGTGTAGATACTGCTTTTTTTCATTCAGACTTTCTTCAATGAATATTTTTATAAGACAAAGTCCACAAAATAAATTATGACCATCCTTCTAATGTTTTGAATTTTTATTCCTTTCAACTAAAAACAGAAGCTTCATCAAAAGACTCTTTCTACACATGGAGAGGTTTCCAAAGTTAATTATAAAATTTTAAGATTAAATCTTATACACTACTTGATCTTTCATTGTTTAACTTATTGAATTCCTTTCTTACATGAATGGGGTAAATTTCAATTTTTAATAACTCCAACTCACAAGAAGCTTCAAAAGCTGAAGATTTTGGTGTTCTATTTGTTGAATAATTTGATTAAACATTTTTAATTGGTTCTTAACAAAATACAACCCAAACCTTGAGGATTTAACAAAAAATCAATACCATTGTAAGACACTAAGTTTCATTTACAAAGTACTTCTTCAAAGGCTCAGACATTTCTAAAATTTTATTGATGTTGGATGGCAAAGGGAGAAAGTTCATACTGAGATATTTTTTGGTATTCAATATTAATTTCATAAAAAACATTTTGTAGTTCAGTTACTGTAACAGGATATATACACAAATTAGTAGAATATCATAGTTGGATAACATTATGAATTATTTGTGCACAATACCTTTTTCTCCATAAGTTTCTTAAATTGCTTCGTTTCTTAAATGTGCTTGTTTCAACAATGTGCTCCACCAAAATTTGTATTTTTACTATTACCACAAAAACAAATAATTTTATCTCAAAATTGAATGTTTTAACTCTGATAACAATAGCATTTCAATACTGTCTGATGTTACTCGTAAAGTAAAATGAATTCCCAAAAACTTTACTTTGTTTCCAGAAATTGAATACAACATTGAGCCATTACTGGAATGAATTAGTTTTTTAAAAATTATTTATTTTGTTGTTGTTGAGACTATATACAGCAAAAGAAACACCAATTCAACAGTTTGTACATGTGCCATTTAAAGACATTGATTACATTCTTCAAGTTGTGCAACCATTCTCACCCTCCTTTTCTGAGTTGTTCCTCTCTCATTAACAAAAATTCATTATCCCTAATCTTTCGAGTTGCTGTTGTCAATTGGATCCCATATAGATAATTTTTTTTAATTGTTGTGCTTTAAGTGAAAGTTTACCATTCAAGTTAGTCTCTCATACAAAAATTTATACATACATTGTTTTGTGACTCTGGTTGCTTTCCCTATACTGTGACAGCACACTCTTCCTTTCCACCCCGGATTTCCTGTGTCCATTCAGCAAGCTCCTGACCCTTTCTGCCTTCTCATCTCGCCTATCAAGACATATAAATTAGTGGTTATATATGTACTGTACCATTATAAGCATGGCAGCGTAATTGCTTTTTATACAAGAGAAATGAGATACACATGTTGCATGTGGAAAGCTGTTGCATTCACTGCATCCAGTTACATTTCTGATGGGGATTTCTGAATTTGTGGGACCATAGTCATATATGCAGTTGAATGCTGCCCGATGGGAATTATGTGATGCGTGACTGTATTATAATTTAAGTTCCCACACCCTTTAGCAAATTATTGTTATTCTGAATATAGTAGAACTTTCCCAAATGTGGAAAGAGTAAACTCTTATTAATTGTATGCTTTCTCATTATTTCTTCACTTTCATCCAATGAGTGTCTTGAAGGAGATTTCATCCATGTAAGGCTTAATTTTAGTTCAAACAAGCTGAGAACTTTTGTGATTACAACTGATAAATGATATGTCAAAATAAATGGAAGCTGGTAGGGGTTATCACTATTATTTTCTTTTACAGAAAGGGAAACACTCCTGGCTGTGCCATGTAGTACTGGACCCAGAATCATTATGTCTCCTGCTTTCCCTTCTACTCTTCCTGGCTCCTTCCATGGGCAGTCTGGACAATTTCCTTCCTAAGTATAAGCCACAAGGGAGGGGGCTTGGATATCCCTAGCACATTTAAAAATTTGTAACTCAGTTGACCAGGCTAATCCTAATAAACTTGAAATTTTCATTGTATGAGTTTAATTATGTTATTTCATTGTCTTTACTGGTTGCAACATGGAGGCAGTGGTAGTTCAGTGGTAGAATTCTTGCTTTGCATGTGGGAGACCTGGGTTCGATTCCCAACCAACTCACCTAATGTGCAGCCACCACCTGTCTGTCAGTGGAGACTTGCATATTACTATGATGCTGAACAGGTTTCAGTGGAGCTTCCAGACTAAGATGGACTAGGAAGAAAGGCCTGGAGATCTATTTCCAAATATTGGCCAGTGAAAACCCTATGGATCACAGCAACCTGATATACAACTGATCATGTGGATGACACAGGACCTGGCAGCATTTTGTTTCATTCTGCATAGGGTCACCGTGAGTCTGGGCCTATAATGGCAGCTAACAACAGCAACATTGTTTGCAGATAGAACCACAAGATCTTCTTCAATTTCAAAGTTCCTGTCTGGGTTGAAGAGAAGACCAGAGCTTGGAGATCAGCTCATCTACTAGTTTGCCATGGTATCTGCAGCAAGCTTTAGTTTTCGAAGGCTCAGATTCTTTTGAGTAAAATAGAACAGTGCTTACTTCATGTATGCACAAGGTGGTGATGCCTATGAATAACCTTCAAAACTTAAGAAGCACCAGACAAGTTTGAGGTGGTTTTTATATTTTTCAGGAAGCTAATTTTTAAATAGAGGAATAAAATTGACTCATTTAATTATGTTGGTAGTTTTGAGCAGTGATTTCTCACATGACTAAACTTAATCTATTTCTCTTCAAGGAAAAAACATAGTTTGAAAGTTTCTATCATCACAATCAGGTTGTAATTCCTTTTTATTCTGTTATTATTATCTGAATCAAGCTAGTATCAACATTTTATGACAAAAGATGTATATATTCATTTAAACAGCAAACACCTGTAAGCCAGGATGATATGCCTAATGATAGCAATAGATACTATTTGTATGTAGATGCCCCTGGGTTGTGCAAAAGGTTAACACGCTCAGCTGCTAACTAAAAGGTTGGAGATTCAAGTCTCCCCAGAGGAGTCTGGGAAGAAAGTCCTGGCGATCTACTTCTGAAAAATCAGCCATTGATAACCCTGTGGAGCACAGTTCTAATTTGACATACAAGGGGTCACCATGAGTCAAAGTCGAGACAGCGATAAGTGGTTAAGCGTTATTTTTGAATTGGCTCATTGAATATTCAGAATGATCCCTTGACTATACTCAATTTATATCCATTTTACATATGAATAAACTATGGTCTAGAGAGGTTAAGCTGGTTCTTAACCAACAATGGCTTGTCTACACTCCTTAGAGAGGCCGTGTTGTTAGGTCCATGGGCCTTGAAGTCATATATGCCTGATATTGAATTTCTTATTAAGTAACTCAGTGTGAATTATTTAAGATATGTGAACCTCAGTTTCTCCTTTTGTAAAATGGTGAAAATAAGTAAATGCTCGCCAATAGGTTGTAGGTGGAGATCAAATGAGATTTGTGAGGCATTCACTACGTGGCTTATCACACTATAAACACTCAATGAAAGGCAATTGTTATAATGATTATTACTTTTGTTGTTATTACTTTAATGATGTTCTTAATAGTTGGTAACGTTACAAAAAGTAAGACAAGATTCCTGATTTCAAAGTGTTTAAAATAAATTGTTCTTCTGTATTTTCCTTTAATCTGCTATAATTATTGCTGAACATAATCTAGAAAGTATGTCAGTAGCAGGGACAGAATACCCAATAAGCAAGGTATGTACAGGCTTACTTGTGCTTACTTACTAATTGGTAGTGCACAATTTCACTACACCAAGGAAATTGTGCAGTACAGATTAGTAAGTAAATACAAGTAAGCTCATGTGTGCCTTGCTTACAGGTTAATCTGCCCCTGGTCAGTAGCCTTGGTTCTGAATTGTTAGGCTTGCTTTTGCATCTATCCATTACCAGCCTTAAAAAAACTCAAACTCGTTGCCATCAAATCGATTCTGACTCATGTGACACCATGTGCTACAGAGTACAACTGCTCCATAGGGTTTTCTTGGCTGCAATCTTTACAGTAGCAGATAACCTGGCCTTTCTTCTGTGGTGCTGCTGGGTGGGTTTGAACCATCAACCTTTACATTAGTAGTCAAGTGCAAACCTTTTGTGCCACCCAGGGACCTTTTTGTTACGAGACTAGTTCCTCTCATTTTCATTCTCAAAGCCTTCTCTGGGCCTGTTGCAGGACCTTCGTGTCACTGAGGCTTTGGCTCACCCTTGAGAGTGATTCTGCTTCTTCTTCAAGGTTTTGCTGCCTCAGGCTGCACTGGGGACACCTTCATGCTCTTACCCAGGCACATACCATTCCTCCACACGCCTCTGTTATCCACTGCTTCCTAGAGGTAGCCTGTAACGTAGCAGAGGATAGTCAGAGGAGGTCCCTTTTGGCTACAGAATTAGTGGGTTCATACTCTGTACCAGACACAGTGGAAATGAGCCATATGTGCTTCGTGAATGGCTGTCCAGAACTTGAAAGAGTACTTGGAACTAGGTGACGCTCATTAACACTTACCAAAGGGATGCATCTTCACAACAATCCCAAGAGGTAGGTGTTGTTATCCACATGTTAATAAAATGTGCAGACCAAATCTCAGAATCATTAAGTCATGCGCCCAAGGTCACCTGGTAGGTTGATTCAGGATTCATATTTACGTAGTCTTACTCCAGAGTCTGTCACTCAATCACAGTGAGATATGGCCTCCCACAATGCCTTTGAGTCTCTAGGAGAAGTCTGCTTCTTCTGAGTGATCAGCAAAGGTCCTGGCTAGAGTTAAAAGCCAGACTGGACTGCAGCACGGTGTATAAGGAGTGAGCTGAGACATATGGCCTCCTGGATGTCTTTGTGCTCCAGAGCCAGCAGCAACTGGTCAGAGTTAAAAGCTAGTCTGGTGGTGCCCCACTGTGTGTAAAGAGTGAGCTGCCTGTTGCCTGCGATGCTGTTCAATTTCCTACGCCACATCTCATGCTGGTTTCTATTGACACTTTGGCCATGCCCTCTAGTTATATTAATTGGAGACAATTTTGTTACCAAATAGCCTCCATCCCTAATATATGAATATAAAATTAAGGGTGACATTTTTTAGCATCAGAAGGTCCTAGAACCCCAGTTATAAATTTAGATGTGGCGCCTTAGTCAACTCGAAATATATAAATGACTTACCCTGATATTATGTTTTTAAACTAAGCTGACCTATTATCATGTGGCTAGAAATCCATGAAAACAATCATTAGTCTTCAGAACCCTGTTTTATGTGATGGCCTGACACTCTCTCTTAGCTCTTCCTATGCACCTTCTCCAACTCTGACATTTCCTGGTTTTGATGATTCATCTTTTTTTTTAATACTCAGCATTCTGTAGAATATGGCTTGTACTAATTTTGGGGTTCTCTTTCATTTATTTAATTATTCTTTCACTCATTCACTAATTTAGGGTCTAGAAGATCCAATTTATTTAAATTTGAATCTTGATCCTGCTACTTCTTTGAATATACATAAGTTTCTAATTTCTCTAAATTTAGTTTATCTTTAAAATGAGGATAATATTAATATCTGTCTCGTAGTAGTATTGTGAGGATTAAACAAATTAATATATATAAAATGCTTGGAACATCACCTGTCACATAGTGGGGGATATATATGTATGCTATTCTTATTATTATCATTTACTCCTTCATTATGTATTTATTGGAAAAGCTGTATACCAGGAAACCCTGGTGGAGTAGTCGTTAAGAGTTTGGCGGCTAACCAAACGGTCGGCAGTTCAAATCCTCCAGGGCTCCTTGGAAACCCTATGGAGCAGTTCTACGTTGTCCTATAGGGTTGCTATGAGTCTGAATCTACTTGACGTCAACGGGTTTGCTATATACCAGACACTATGCTCTCTGTCTCTGTCTCTCTCTCTATATATATATGAAACCTGGTGTCACAGTGGTTAAGAGTTCAGCTGCTAACAAAAGGTTGGCACTTTGAATCCACCAGCCACTCCTTGGAAACCATATGGGGCAGTTCTACTCTGTCCTATAGGGTTGCTGTGAGTCAGAGTCGACTCGAAGGTAACAAGTTTGGTCTTTTGGTTTATGCTATACACTAGATGGACAATGCACACCCTCTTGGACCTTACAGTTTATTAGGCATAAAATTAAACAAGAGAAAATAGTACAATTTATGAGTTATATTGTTGTTGTTCCTGTTAGGTGCCATCGAGTCGATTCAGACTCATAGAGACCCTATGTACAACAGAACGAAACGCTGCCCAGACCTGCTCCATTCTCACAATCGTTGCTATGCTTCAGCTCATTGTTGCAGCCACTGTAAGGAATGTTGAGTATAAAAAACAAAAACAAAAACAGATGAATCATCAAAACCAGGAAATGTTATAGAGTTGGAGAAGGTGCATAGGAAGAGATAAGTGAGAGTGTCAGGCCATCACATAAAACAGGGTTCTGAAGACTGATAATTGTTTTTCATGGATTTCTAGCCACGTGGTAATTGAGGGTCTTCCTCTCTTTCACTGACCCTCTACTTTACCAAGCATGATCTCCTTCTCTAGCAACTGGTCCCTCCTGGTAACACGTCCAAAGTATGTAAGACGAAGTCTCGTCATCCTTGCTTCAAAGGAGCATTCTGGCTGTACTTCTTCCAAGACGGATTTGTTCATTTTTTTGGCAGTCCATAGTGTATTCAGTATTCTTCGCCAACACCACAATTCAAAGCCGTCAGTTCTTCTTTGGTCTTCCTTATTCATCATCCAGTTTTCCCAGGCATAAGAAGTGACTGAAAGCACCATGGTTTCGGTCAGGCACACCTTAGTCTTCAAGGTGACATCTTTGCTTTTTAACACTTCAAAGAGATCTTTTGCAGCAGACTTGCCCAATGGAATGCGACTTTTGCAGCAGATTTGCCCAATGGAATGTCTTTTGATTTCCTGACTGCTGCTTCCATGGGTGTTGAATTGTGGATCCAAGTAAAATGAAATCCTTCCTAACTTCAATCTTTTCTCCGTTTATCATGATGTTGCTTATTGATCCAGTTGTGAGGATTTTTTTCTTTATGTTGAGGTGTAATTCATACTGAAGGCTGTGGTCTTTGATCTTTATCAGTGAGTGCTTCAAGTCCTCTTCACTTTCCACTAGCAAGACTGTGTCATCTGCATAAGGAATGTTGTTAATGAGTATTCCTCCAATCCCGATGCCTGTTCTTCTTCATATAGTCCAGCTTCTTGGATTGTTTGCTCAGCATACAGGTTGAATAAGTATGGTGAAAGGATAAACCCAGACGCACACCGTCCTGATTTTAAACCACGCTGTATTCCCTTGTTCTGTTCGAACAACTGCCTTTTGATCTATGTACAGGTTTCTCATGAGCACAATTAAGTGTTCTGGAATTCTCATTCTTTGCAATGTTATCCATAAATTGTTATGATCCACACAGCTGAATGCCCAATAAAACACAGGTAAACATCTTCCTGGTTTTCTCTGCTTTCAGCCAGGATTGAACTGACATCAGCAGTAATATCCCTGGTTCCAAGCCCTCATCTGAATCTGGCTTGAATTTCTGGCAGTTCTCTGTCAATGCACTGCTGCAGCCATTTTTGAACGATCTGCAGCAAAATTTTACTTGTGTGTGATGTATGATATTGTTAGATAATTTCCACATTCAGTTGAATCACCTGTCTTGGGAATAGACATAAATACAGATCTCTTCCAGTCGGTTGGCCAGGTAGCTGTCTTCCAAATTTCTTGGCATAGACAAATGAGCACTGTCTGCATCTGTTTGTTGAAACATCTCAGTTGGTATTCTGTCAATTCCTAGAACCTTATTTTTTGACAAAGCCTTCAGTGCAGCTTGGACTTCTTCCTTCACTACCATCGATTCCTGATCATATACTACCTCCTAAAATGGTCGAACGTCTACCAGTTCTTTTTGGTATAGTGTTTCTGTGTATTCCTTCCAGCTTTTGATGCTTTCTATGTCGTTTAGTATTTTCCCTGAAGAACTCAATATTGCAATTCGAGGCTTGAATTTTTTCTTCAGTTCTTTCAGCTCGAGAAATGCTGATTGTGTTCTTATCTTTTGGTTTTCTATCTCCGGGTCTTTGAACATGTCATTATAATACTTTATTTTGTCTTCTCAAGCTGCCCTTTGAAATCTTTTGTTCAGCTCTTTTACTTCATCATTTCTTCCTTCCACTTTAGCTACTTGACCTTCAACAGCAAGTTTCAGTATCTCTTCTGCATCCATTTTGGTCTTTTCTTTCCTGTCTTTTTAATGACCTGTTGCTTTCTTCATGTGCAATGTCCTAGATGTCATTCCACAACTTGTTCGGTCTTCCATCGTTGGTGTTCAATGGGTCACCCAGGATCCTCACCTGGGGATCTTTTAAAAATGTAGATTCTGATTCAGTATATCTGGGGTGGAAACCCAAATTCTCAGCAGGAGGTTGAACCAGAATGAACTGGCTCGAAACCCTGGTCTGGGATGCGTCCAAGATGTGCATTTCAAACAAGTCCCTGGATGTTGCTGCTGCTGTTGGTCTGGGAACCACTTGAGAACCAATGCTCTATGCATGCAGCCACAGGAGAGTCCTTCTAACTCAAGTTTCAGGAGTGTGGGATGAGTATTTGAGTGTTCCTGGTGGACGGGAGAGCATGCAGAATGACCAGAGACAAGAGAGGAAGGTATGTATATGCAGCTGATCTCCATACCTTCTTACACTCCAGCCATTGAGGGGTGGCCTTTGGTTTGGGCCAGTCTGCCCAGTGTGTTGGCCAAAATGTGCCTAGCTAGGCATATTACCATATGAAATGCCATCAGCCAGGCTGCAAGGAGTAAATGCCAGAACCCTGGGGTGAGAAATTTTCCTCTCGTTATCTTTGCATAGTGGCAGTGAGCTTGAATCTTCCAGGACTTATATTGTATCGTATGTACTATTGTTTTCCCTGTAGAGTTTCTTACATTGTCATTGTTATTCAGCCCCCGTAGCTCGGCTCCAGCTGGACGCTGTAAGCCTCCAAGTTGGTAACTTTTGTAATGACACCCAATGGATCAGGCTGCCTAGTAATTTATATAAGACTCATCTGATGACTAAAAAACACATTTAGATTCTTCCAGGAACTATCTGTTTACTCTGCTTTGACACTAAGAATTACACTAAGGCTGAAACTTAGTGTAGAGATCAATACCAAATGGATTTATTTAGCACATGCAGGAGAAAATGGCACAAGTGTTTGTTAACCTGATGACATTTTGTGCTGTTATTGAAAGTTCATTATTAAACTAATATCTCTGCCAGGGAAGGACAGACTTTGAAATTTTTTTTAGGTATTCTGACTGAAGCAGAGGCCATGGCATATGAATATGAACACTGTTTTTTTTTTTTTTTTTTTTTAATTCCTGTACAGCATGTAGCCAAATACTGATGCTGTGTTTTAGAATTTAGACTACACAGATTTTGCCCTCTCCTCTCTCTTTTATCATGGAGTCGAGGCATGGGCCGTCTTAATTTCTAGTTGTTGAGTTGGCCCCTAATTCATGGCATCCCCATGCACAACAGAATAAAATGCTGCCTGGCTCTGCGCCAAACCCATGATCGGTTGGCGATCAGACCATTATGATTCATAGGGTTTTCACTGGCTGATTTTTGGAAGTAGATCTCCAGGCCTTTCTTCACAGTCTGTCTTAGTCTGGAAGCTCCTCTGAAACCTCTTTAGCATCATAGCAACATGCAAACCTCCACTGATAGACAGGTGGTGGCTGCGCATGAGGTGCACTGGCTGGAAATTGAACCCGGGTCTCCCGTGTAGAAGGAGAGAATTCTACCACAGAACCACCAACACCCCCTCTTAATTTCTTAGAATGATTTTATTTCTGTGTCCATAAAACTCAACCTTTTATTTTTCTAAGTCATATGCCAAGGCTATTTCCTCCAGGTTGATCTGGTCTGGTTCTTTTTTACGGAGTTTAAGGCCAACAGACAGTTCACCAAGTTACACAGTCCTGGGCTGGGGGCTTTTATTGCATATGGATGTCCAGTTTTTACAGAACCATTTGCTGAAGACTATTCTTTTCTCCACTCTAGGGCTGGGCTTGAACAGGGTAGGCAGTTGCAGAGTATGTGGAAGCAGGTATAGTCTGAGGAGCCAGTGTAAATTGAAGATGTATGTCATGAGATCATAAAACAGATCTAAGAGATGAGTGAAAAATGGCAGGGCATGACACGAGAGAACAGAACAAGCAGGAACGGGGGTATAAGATAGGTCCAATTGATACATCTAGATAGAGACCCTATGGGATAGTCTCATGCCTTGCATTGGGTTGGGTGGTCCAGGAATGAGTTGCACTGCACTCACTAGTTAACCTCATCTTACCTATCAGTACACCCTGATTTTATTGTATATCCTGACGAAACTTACTTTGATTAAACAGCCACAATTAAAGTATTTTGAGACATTTGAGTTATTTGGAATCATGTCATTTTCCTTAAACAAAATTCCAAAACAAACAGACAAACACACAAAAACAACAGCAGTAAAAATAATAAGAAAAAAACCTTTAAGAGCATATCTTGCCCTAAGTGATGATGGAAGGTTATTTTCAGGGGTCATTGGAGAGTATTGAACAATTAATTGCATTTTGGCAGGTTCTAAGGAACTCTACTAACCAGGAAATAATCAGAACAGCCATGTTATGATATGGGGAGGTGGCTGAATAGTATTCCATCGTGTGGATGTTTGCTTTTCCGTTCGCCAATTAAAGGACATTTGGGTTGTTTCAGTTTTTTTCAGTTCTGGATAATGCTGCTGTATACATTTGGAGCCCTGGTAGTGTAGTGGTTAAGAACTTGGCTGCCAACCAAAAGGTTGGCAGTTCCAATCCACCAAACGCTCCTTGGAAACTCTATGGGGCAGTTCTACTCTGTCTTATAGGGTCGCTATGAGTTGGAATCAACTCGACAGCAATGGTTTTTTTTTTAATATACATTTGGGTACTGGTGTTTGTGTGAACATAAGTTTTTACGTCTCTAGAATAAGTACCTAAAAGTGGAATAGCTGGGTTACGTAATAAGTGTATGTTCAATTTTATAAGAAACTGCCAAACTGTTTTCCAGAGTGGCTGAACAATTTTGCATACCCACCAGTGACGTATAAGATTTGTTGATCTCCATCCTTGTTATCACTTGATATTATCAGTATTTTTTATTTTAGCCATTCTAATAGATGTGTAGTGGTATCTCATGGTGGATCTAATTTACATTTCCCTAATGACTAATGACTCATTTGTTCCATTGTACATACGGTCGCTGTGGGTCAGAACCACTTGAAGGCACCTAACAACAAAGACCAATGATTATAATCATCTTCTGTTTATCTGCCATCTGTGTATATTCTTTGGTGAAGTGTCTTTTGCCCATTTTTAAAAATAGATTGTTTTCTTGTTGTTTAATGTTGAAAATTCTTCATATTTTCTGGATACAGGTCCTTTGTCTGATACATGATTTACAAATACTTTCCCCTACTCAGCAGTTTCTTTTTATTCTCTTAACCGTGTCCTTAGTAGATCAAAGTTATTAGTTCTGATGAAGTTCAATTTATTGATTATTTCCTTTTTTTTTTGCATTCTTTTTTTATTGTATTTTAGATGAAGGTTTACAGAACAATTAGTTTCTCATTAAACAGTTAGTAAACACATTGTTTTATGACAATGGATAACACCTCCCAACATGTCAACAATGTCCCTTCTCAACTTTGGGTTCCCTATTACCAGCTTTCCTGTCCCCTCCTGCCTTCTAGTCCTTGTCCCTGGACTGTTGTGCCCCCTTAGTCTCATTTTGTTTTATGGGGCTCTCTATCTTTGGCTGAATGGTGAACCTCAGGAATTACTTCATTACTGACCTAAAAGGGTGTCTGGGGGCCATACTCTCAGGGTTTCTCCAGTCTCTGTCAGCCAATAAGTCTGGTCTTTTTTTTTTGTGAGTTATAATTTTGTTCTATATTTTTTTCCAGCTCTGTCCTGGATCCTCTGTTGTGATCTTGGTCAGAGCAATGGTAGCCCGGCACCATCTAGTTGTACTGGACTCAGTCTGGTGGAGGTCGTGGTAGCTGTGGGCCATTAGTCCTTTGGACTAATCTTTTCCTTGTATCTTGTTTTCTTCATTTTCCATTGCTCCCAAAAGGGTGAGATCAGTGGAGCATCTTAGATGGCTGCTCACAGGCTTTTAAGACCCCAGACACTACTCACCAAAGTAGAATGTAGAACATTGCCTTTATAAACTGTGTTATGCCAATTGAGCTAGATGTTCCCTAAGACCATGATCCCCACAGCCCTCTGCCCGGCAATTCAGTCCTTCAGGGAGTTTGGATGTGTCTATGGAGTTCCATGACCTTTCCTTGTACAAGCTGTGCTGGTTTCCCCAGTAGTGTCTACTGTCTCATCCTTCACCCAAGATACCACTTATCTATTGCCTATTTAGTATTTCCTCCTTACCCCTCCCATCCCTCCCAACCAACAAAGACTGTTACTTTTTTGTGTGTGAACTTTTTCATGGGTTTTTACAATAGAGGTCTCATGCAATATTTGTCCTTTCGTGATTGACTTATTTCACTCAGCATAATATCCTCCAGATTCATCCATGTTATGAGATGCTTCACAGATTCATCATTGTTCTTTCTTGTTGCATAGTACTCCATTGTGTGTATGTACCATAGTTGGTTAATCCATTCATCTGTTGATGAACATCTAGGTTGTTTCCATCTTTTTGCAATTGTGAACAATGCTGCACTGAACATGAGTGTGCATATGTCTATTCATGTGATGGCTCTTATTTCTCCAGGATCTGTTTGTAGGAGTGTGATTGCTGGATCATATGGTATTTCTATTTCTAGCTTTCTAAGGAAGCGCCATACCATTTTTCAAAATGGTTGTATCATTTTGCATTCCCACCAGCAGTGCATAAGAGTTCAGATCTCCCCACAGCCTTTCCAATGTTTATTATTTCCAGTTTTTTTTGATTCATGCCAGTACTGCCAGTGTGAGATGGTATCTCATTGTGGTATTAATTTGCATTTCTCTAATGGCTACTGATCGCGAGCATTTCCTTTGTTGGCTGCTTGAATGTCTTCTTTGGTGAAGTGTCTGCTTATTTCCATTGACCATTATTTAATTGGATTATTTGTCTTTTTGTTGTAGACGTGTTGGATTTTCTTGTAGATTTTAGAGATTATCTCTTTGTCTGACTTGTAATGTCCAAAAATTTTTTCCCAGTCTGCAGGTTTTCTTTTTACTCTTTTGGTGAAGTCTTTTGATGAGCATAAGTGTTTAACTTTGATGTGATCCCAGATATCTACCTTACCTTCTGGAGTTTGTGAGTTGTTGGTTATGGTTTGTATCCTGTTCATGCCATGTATTAGGGCCTGTAGCATTGGTCCTATTCTTTATTCTATGAACATTATAATTTTTGGCTTTATATTTAGGTCTTTGTTCTATTTTGAATTAGTTTTTGTATATGGTGTGAGGTATGGGTCCTGTTTCTCTTTTTTGCAGATGGACATCAGTTTTCCCAGCACTATTTGTTAAAAAGACTGTCTTTTCCCGATTTGATGGACTTTGGGCTCTTGTCGAAGATCAGGTGACTGCAGGTGGATGGATTTACATCTGGGTTCTCAAATGTGTTCCATTGGTCAGTGTATCTATCCTTGTACCAGTACCAGGCTGTTTTGACTACCGTAGCTGAATGGTAGGTTCTGAGGTCAGGTAGTGCCAGTCATCCTACTTTATTCTTCTTCTATTGAGTGCTTTACTTATCCAGAGTTCCTTCCCTTTCCAAATCAAGTTAATGATTAGTTTTTCCATCTCTTTAAAGAATTTTGTTGGTGCTTGGATCAGGATTGCATTGTATTTGTAAATCGCTTTGGGTAGAATTGTCATTTTCACAATGTTGAGTCTACCTATCCATGAGCATGGTATGTTTTCCCATTTATGTAGATCTCTTTTGGTTTCTTTCAGTAGTGCTTTGTAGTTTTCTGTGTATAGGTCTTTTACATCCCTGGTTAGATTTATTCCTAAGTTGTTTTTTTTTTTTTTTTTTTAGGGGCTATTATGTATGGAATTGTCTTCCTGATTTCCTTTTCATCATTCTCTTTATTGGTATATAGGAATCCAACTGATTTTTTTGTGTTCATCTTGCATCCTGCTACTCTGCTCAATCTTTCTGTTAGTTCCAGTAGTTTTCTCATGGAGTCTTTAGGGTTTTCTATGTATAGTATCATACCATCCACAAACAGGGACAGTTTAGCTTCTTCATTATCAATTTGATGCCATTTATTTCTTTTTCTTGCCTTATTGCTCTAGCTAGGACTTCCAGCACAATGTTAAATAGGATTGGTGATAAACGGCATCGTTGTCTTGTTCCTGTTCTCAGGGGGAATGTTTTCAGCCTCTCTCCTTTAAGAATGATGTTGGCCATTGGTTTTTCATAAATACTCTTTATTATGTTGAGAAATTTCCCTTCTATAGCTATTTTATTGAAAGTTTTTATCAGAAATGGGTGCTGGACTTTGTTGAATGCCTTTTCTGCATCAATTGAGATGATCCTGTGATTCTTTTCTTTCCTTTTGTTTACGTGGTGGATTATGTTGATTGATTTTCTAATGTTGAACCATCCTTGCATACCTGGTATGAATCCTACTTGGTCGTGCTGTATTATTTTCTTGATATAATGCTGAATTCTATTGGCTAGTATTTTGTTGAGAATTTCTGTAACTATATTCATGAGAAATATTGGTCTGTAATTTTCTTTTTTTGTGGTGTCTTTGCCTGGTTTTGGTATCAGGGTTATGCTGGCTTCATAGAATGAATTCAGAAGTGTCGCTTCCTTTTCTATTTTTTTTATTGTTGAGTTTAAATGAAGTTTACATTTCAAGTTAGTCTCCCATACAAAAATTTATACATACGTTAAGTGACCCTAACTGCTCTTCCCATACTGTGACAGCACACTCCTCCTTTCCACCTCTGATTCCCCATGTCCGTTCAACCAGCTCCTAAGCCTCTCTGCCTTCTCATCTCACCTCCAGACAGAAGCTGCCAGTTTAGTCTCATGTATACACTTGAGCTAAGAAGCACATTCTTCACAAGTATCATTTTATGTCCCACAGTCCAGTCCAATCTCTGTTTGAAGAGTTGGCCTTGGAAATTGTTTTAGTTCTGGCCTGATAGAGAATCTGGGGCCCATGCTTTCTGGGGATCCTCAAGTCTCAGTCAGAACATTAAGTCTTGTTTTCTTACTAGAATTTGAGTTCTGCACCCCACCATTCTCGCTCCATCAGGGACTCTCTGTTTTGTTCCCTGTCAGGGCGGTCATTGGTGGTAGCTGGGCACCATCTAGTTCTTCTAGTCTCAGGCTGATGAAGTCTCTGATTTACGTGGCTCTTTCTGTCTCTTGGGCTAATACTTTCCTTGTGTCTTTGGTGTTCTTCATGCTCCTTTACTGCAGGTAGTTGGGACAAATTGATGCATCTTAGATGGCTGCTTGCAAGCTTTTAAGACCCCAAACGCCACTCACCAAAGTAGAATGCAGAACATTTTCTTAATAAGCATTGTTATGCCAATTGATCTAGATGTTCCTGAAAAAGCATGGTCCCCAGACCCCTATCCCTGCTACTCTGTCCCTCAAAGTGTTTGATTGTATTCAGGAACTTCTTAGCTTTGGTTTAGTCCAGTTGTGCTGAGTTCCCCTGTAGTGTGTGCTGTCCTTCCCTTCACCTAAGATAATTCTTACCTACTATCTAGTTAGTAAATAACCCTTCCCCTCCCTCCCAACCTCGTAACCATCAAAGAATGTTTTCATCTGTGCTTAAACCTTTCTTTTGAGTTCTTATAATAGTGGTATGATGCAATATGTGTCCTTCTGTGACTGACTAAATTCACTCAGCATAATGCTCTCCAGATTCCTCCATGTTATATTTTGCAGCTTATCATTGTTCTTTATGGTTTTGTAGTATTCCATTGTGTGGCTATACCATAACTTATCCATTCGTCATTGATAGGCACCTAGTTTGTTTCCATCTTTTTGCTATCATGAACAGTGTTGCAATGAACATGGGTGTGCATATATCTATTCGTGTGACAGTTCTCATTTCTCTAGTATGTATTCCAAGGAGCAGGATAGCTGGTTTGTATGGTACTTCTATTTCTAGCTTTTTAAGGAAGTGCCAAATCGATTTCCAAAGTGGTTGTACCATCTCACATTCCCACCAACAGTGTATAAGTGTTCCTGTCTCCCCACAACCTCTCCAACATCTATTGTTTTGTGATTTTTGGATTAATGCTAGCATTGCTGGGGTGAGATATTTCATTGTAGTTTTGATCTGTATTTCTCTAACGGCTAATGATAGTGAGCATTTCTTCATGTGTCTGTTAGCCGCCTGAATGTCTTCTTTGGTGAAGTTCCTGTTCATATCCTTGCCCACTTTTTAACTGGGTTATTTGTCTTTTTGTTGTTGAGGTTTTGCAGTATCTTGTAGATTTCAGCGATTAGATGCTGATCGGATTTGTCATAGCCAAAATTTTTTTCCCAGTCTGTAGGTTGTCTTTTGACTCTTTTGGTGAAGTCTTTCGATGAGCATAAGTGTTTGATTTTTTTTTTTTTTCTGCATGAACAAGGCTTTGAGAAAAAGTAGCTCTTGAGTGGAGACAAAGAGGGAAAATACAACACTAGCCTTTGTCTCCTCGAATAAAGGACTGGCTAGGGCTTATAACGGTTTTTAGGCGGGAAAAGGCATCATCTTTATTCATGAAAGAGGTGGGGTTATGAAGATTAGGTTCACGGGTAAGAAGTAATTCAAGATAGAACCTGTAACAAAGGCTCCTGGGACTGGATGGCAGGACTTATTATGGGGTGCCCTGCCTGCACAGTTCACCCTTGATGCCAGCTGGATTCCTGTCACGGGTCTGTCGGTCACATGCTCCAGGGACAAGATCGGGCCAGTTCTTCTGAAAAACATCTTATTAAGGAAGTACATTGAGAGTTGGGTGGGTTGTTCTTTCATTATTTCATGTTCCAAGATAATGGGTCTTGTGTCATTAGTTAAGCACATGTTTTTAGTTCAAGATCCTTTGCCTAGGGGCTCAGTCCCTTTTTCCCTTCCCTATCTCATTCCCCCCTGAGAGATTTCATACTCATAATTATTTATGAGGGCATAGTGGCGGAGGTTTCTTCTTCTGTAACTTCTTCAAGCTGACACTGGGTTGTTGGCCTGCCTAGCAGAGTAAAAATCTCTCCCTACTCTATCTAATGGTTGGGATGGCTCTTCACCAAGGAGGAGCTGAAAGCCCTGCACTACCATTAATTTTAAGTGGATCTGTTGGTGCGTAGATGAGATGAATCAGGCGAGTAGTTTAAAAAAGGGCACGGGCAGAAAAGAAGCAAGAGGAGAAGGGTAACCGCGGGTCCCCACGGGTAAAAACCAAATTGGCGAAGGTAAAAGCCTTTAATCTGTTGCCAGATGCTATTGCTGTCTCTTGCAGACCCAGCAGTTAGGCTGGCTTCCAAGCTGTAAGTCCGGGACAGCTGTATCAGAGAGTTGTCCTCACACTGGGACTTCTGCTTGATTAAAGTGAAAAGGGGAGTGAGGAGGAGGAGTACATGCAAGGGGCTGGCCATTTTTGCTTAGAGTTTATACCTAGCACGGTCAAAAATGGTCCTTTCCTTGATGGCAAAAGGCAAACAATATTAAGAAGAGCAGAAGAGCAAACAGCATTCCCATTAGAGTAGGACGGTCCTCTGATCTTCTTTCCTTCTTAACAGGAACTTTAGGTCTTCCACAGGCTCACAGGTGTACTGATGTTTTCCAGTAAGTGTGCCTTCTTCAGGCTGAGCATCCTGTGGGATATAAAGTTTAACTCGGCAGTTATGTACCCATGGGGTGACTCCCCTTAGCTTTACTGTAGTTGGTGTTGTAAGGACAACCTGGACGGGCCCTGTCCACTTTCTGTGGAGATGACTCTCAGGTGCGCTCTCTCTCCAAGTTTTTAAGAGCACTGCATCTCCTTGTTCATAGGCATGACAACTCCCTTTGTTGGGGGCAGGTAACATGTTATTCTCATATTTTCTGATGGCTTTTTGGACTTGCCCTAGGTTAATTAAGTACTTTATTGATTGGCTTAATTCTGGGTCAATAATTACATTTGTAGTCAGGAAGGAATGCCCATATAGCATCTCATAAGGGCTGAGTTTTAGGTTACTCCTGGGGGTTGATCTTACTTGAAGCACTGCAATTGGGAGCATTTTTATCCAGGACTCTTGGGTCACCTGACAGCTTTGAGAGTGTTCTTTTTAAAGTTTGGTTCAGTCTACCTTTCCTGAAGACTGAGGGTGCCAGGCAGTGTGTAACTTGTAGTTTATTCCCAAGGCACTAGAAAGGTTTTGGGTTATCTTAGCCACTAATGCTGGGATGTTATCTGATTGTAAGGATTGAGGAAGTCCAAACCTGGGGACTATTTCTTTTAACAGGGCCTTCACTACTTCTATGGCCTTTTCTGTTCTAGTGGGAGAGGCCTTTACCCATCCAGTGAAGGTGTCTACAAAAACCAAAAGGTATTTAAATCCTTGTTTGGGGAGTAATACTGTAAAGTCAAATTGCCAGTCTTCCCCTGGGTACATCCCCTATGTTGAACTGTGTTAGCTAGCAGGGGAACAACTGGATGAGATTGGAAATTTTTTCTCTGACAGATTTCACAGCCTCTTATTACTTGCTTAACTGTCTTACGCAGGTTGCTCCCCCAGAAGTGAGGTTTGAGGAGGGTCAGGAGAGTGTCCCTTCCAAAGTGGGTAGCATCATGGATTCCCTTAATCACCTTCCACTGCATAGACTCGGGGTTGAAGAAAACCCTTTTTTCATTTACTAGCCATCTGCTAGGGTTAAAGGTGAACCTTGCTTCTTCTGCTTTGCTTTTTTCCTTACTCAAATACTGGGGATATTCTGGTAAGGGACCATAGGGAATTAGGGCTAATGTCTTTTCTTTTTCTAGGCTCTTAGCAGCCTGTTTGGCTGCTGCTTTTGCCTTATTATTTCCCCAAATGACATGGCTTTCACCCTTTTGATGTCCCTTGCAGTGAATGACTGCTACTTATTCGGGGAGGTCGACAGCTTCCAATAATTCCAGTATTAGTTATTTATATTTTATAGGGGAGTTTCTGGCTGTAAGCATTCCTCTTTCCTTCCATATGGCAGCATGTGTGTGTAAGATTAAATACAAGAACTTGGAATCTGTATAAATATTTACAGACTTTCCCACTCCTAGCTGTAGAGCTCGTATAAGAGCAATTAATTCTGCCTTCTGTGCTGAGGTGTCAGGTAGGAGGCCTTTAGCTTCTATGACCTGAGTTAAACTAACAACCGCATATCTGGCTCTCCAGACCCCTTGATCAACAAAGCTACTCCCATCAGTAAACCACTCTTCATCAGCATTATCTAAAGGGGTCTCTCGGAGATTGGGTCTGCTGGAGTAAACTTCCTCACTGGTCTCTACACAAATGTGTTCTAGTTGAGATGTTGTGACTGTTGGCAGGAGAGTGACTGGGTTTAGAGTACTGCAAACCTTTAAGGTAATTTCTGGGGTAGCTAATAAAATAGCCTGATATTGGGTGATTCTTCCTCCCAACAACCAATGTCCTCCTTTCACCTCTAGAACCATTTGGACTTGGAGAGGTGTAAGGACTTCCGTAGGTTGTCCCATGGTGAGTTTTGAGGCTTCATTTACCAATAGGGCAGTGGCCGCTACCACCCAGAGGCACCCTGGCCACCCTTGGGCTACTGGGTCCAGTTGTTTTGAAAAATAGGCTACAGGCCTAGTCACCAGTCCTACATTCAAGGTAAGGACCCCTAAAGCAATCCCTTGTCTCTCGTGCACAAACAGCTTAAAAGCCTTTTCTAGATTTGGGAGTCTGAGGGCAGGAGCCCTTCTGAGATCCAATTTTATCTTTTTGAAGGCCTGCTGACACTCAGGGGTCCATTCTAGGGATGCCTTCTCCTCCCCTTTTAAAGCCTCGTATAATGGCTTTGCTGTAAGTCCAAAGTTGGGGATCCATATTCTACAAAATCATGGCATTACCAGGAAGCCACTAAGTTGCTTTCTGGTGGTGGGGACAGGGAGGTCAACAATGACCTGCTTTTGGTTGGGTGCTAGTGCTCGGCTTCCTGGGGTTAAGGTGATTCCCAAGTACTGTACCTGACTTTGAGATCTCTGGGCTTTTTTGGGGAGACCCGATACCCACGGTCTCCCAAAAAGTTTAAGAGTACGATGGGTCCTGTCAGACCCTTCTTTTGTTTCACTAGCTAACAACAGGTCGTCAACTGAAGCAATTTGCTCCCAGGCAAATGAAGCTCCCTCAGTTCCTTAGCTAATGCATTTCCAAATAAACAGGGGGAATCTCTGAAACCCGGAGGCAACCTGGTCCATGTGTACTGGGAGGTTTCTAGGGTGTCAGGGTCTCTCCACTCAAAAGCAAAAAGATACTGGCAGTCAGGATGCAACGCTATGCAAAAGAAAGCATCTTTTAAATCTAAAACTGTAAAGTATTGGGTATTTCCTGGAATTTGGGTTAAGAGAGTATAAGGGTTGGGAACCATAAGATGTATGGGAATCACTGCTTCATTCACAGCCCTAAGGTCTTAAACAAATCTATAGCTCCAGTCAGGCTTTTCAACTGGGAGAATAGGGGTATTGCATGGGGATTGGCAGCCCCGAATTAATCCACGCTTTAAATAATATTCTAATATTGGTTTTACTCCTTTCTGAGCTTCTGGTCTCAGAGGATATTGTCTTTTCCAAGGGTAAGGTAAGTTTGGTTTTTGTTTTATAACTACAGGATTTACATTTCTAGCTTTTCCTGGGGTAAAGATGTCCCATATCTCCAGTGATACTCGTTTTAGAATCTCTTCGGGAGGCGAGACTTTGAATTCAAGGGCTCTTTCGTCCCCTAGTAAGAGGAGGAGCATTGGTTCTTCATCACTCTCACTTCTAATCTTTTCCCATCAAAACTTACAAAGACATCCAATTTGGCAAGCAAATCTCTCACTAGTAAGGGAATTGGACATCCAGGGATATAAAGAAAGGAATGGCTTAAAATGTTCGGTTCTATTTCACAATTAAAGGGAAAAGTGAATTTCCTTACCTTAGGCTTCCCATCAACCCCAGTGACTGTACATTCGCGGTCAGAGAGTCAGTCACAAAGTTGGGTCATGACAGAGTAGGCAGTTCCCATGTCTAGTAAGAGAGCGGTTGTCCTACCTGCCACATCGATGGTAACCCGAGGCTCTGCTGGAGTGATGTTGATGGCCATGTGTCTGGGAGCTGAGCGGTCCTTTGGACCTTGTCAATCAGAGCAGTCAGTTCCGCCTTCCAGGGAAAGTTTACCCAGGAGGGGTCTCTGGGGTCCTCTGCCACAGGTTTTCACTCTGGAGAGCTCTGGGCAGTCCTTCTTCCAGTGACCCTCCTTCCAGCAGTTCCTGCACTGGTTTGGCCCCAGCTTTGCTGGCTGCCATGATGAGCTACCCGACAGCCCAGGTCTTCCTGGCCCCTGTGGGTTACCTTGAGGTGGTCCATGCAGGACTGCTGCAAGCATTTGGGCATTTGCAGTGGCCATCAATCGGGCTTGCTTACCCATCCTTTTCTATTCATTCTCCTCCTATGCCCAGTCCCTATTATTAAAGACTTTAAAGGCCTTCTCTACCAGCTATGAAGATGGGGTCTCAGGTCCTGCCTCTAGCTTTTGTTTCTTCCTCCAAATGTCAGGGGCTGACTGGGTGATAAACTGCATGGCTAGCATATGCTGCCCTACCAGAAAATCAGGGTCATTGTTAGTATACTTCCTGACTGCCTCAACTAGTCATTTAAGAAACACTTCTTGGTTTTCTTCCTTCCGTTGTATTACCTCCTTTACCTTATCATAGTTAACTGGCTTGACAACACACTTTTTCATCTCTTCTGACAGGCAAGTTAGCATATGTCTCATCTTAGCCTGGTCTATGTGATCTTCAATGTCCCACCAGGGATCCATCTCAGGGACTGCTTCTTCTCCTGGCCTATAAATGTTATGGTGCGGGTTAATGGGGGTTAGTGAGTCTGCATGTTCCCTGGCTTTAGTGAAGATTCTAGATTTCTCATCTGGGGTGCAACAGTGAGTTAAAATGACATTTATGTTGCTCAAAAGTTAGACTAAGCTTGATAAATTCATCTTTGAATGTAACAGGATCTTCAGAAAAGCTCCCATATCTCTCCTTACATAGTCCCAGATTGGAGGCTGAAAATGGGACATGTACTCCGGTGGTTGCCCCAATCCTATCTACCACTTGTCTCAGAGGAGCAACTTATCCACTGTTGGTACTGGGGGGTATAATCTGCTTCCAGACCTAAGTACCATTGAGGAAGGTGGGGGACAAACTAAGGGGTTAGGTCTGGCAGGTATAGCAGTTAGGCTAGGAAGTGGAGGAGTACACTTGTCTGGGCTGGCGGAGTTCCCACCAGCTTCTCCATGAGGAGTAACAACTCCATCTCTGGGAATTATAGGGAGGGGGGTCTGTAGAGGACAGCCCTTCAGGTGCTGAGGGGGCAGCTGGACAAGGTGGAGCCTGAAAGGAAGGGTCCATGAGCATGTCCTCTCCTCCGGGCTTCAAAAGAAAAACTTCAAAGGACTTTTCCTTAGGGTTTTTTAATCTACATTTGGTTCTTAGATTGAGGTCTAAGTACAAGTCTATGAATGCCTGGACATAAGGAATCTCTCCCTACTTCCCTTGTCTTTTGCAAAAGAGATCTAACTGTAAAATGGTATTGTAAGAGAGACTACCATGTTCTGGCCACTTTTCTTGATCTCCTAGGGTGTATTGTGGCCAGGCTGTATTGCAAAAGAATATAAGTTTCTTTGTCTTTAACCTATAGAGGGCAAAAAAGAGACCAGTGGTTTAGTAAGCACCTCAGAGGAGAGTCTTTAGGGATGCTGGGTCCGGCTCCCATTTTGGTACCTTTTATGATCAATTATTACGAGTCCTGGCAACAGATGGACTCCTTAGGAACAGGCCTTTTGATGCACTTCAAACCTGATGCTATCAAAGAGGCCTCGTTGACATAAGTCCTTTAGAAACTGGTGGCTGGCAAGATCCCTGAGCTTGCGGGGCCCTCCCTTAAAAGATAATTGCCGTTGGTGGCTAATGTTTAACATCAGGTCAAATTTGCACCAGGTCCAGGTCTGACTAACAATAAGACCCGCCCTTGTTGGGAGGTTGAATGACAATGACAAACATGTTGGACCAGGCAGCAAAATAGGGGAAAAAAATTCTAAACGGAAGTCAGTTGAATTTAAATACCAGGTACTGAGTTTACGATTTTCACAAATGCAATAATGGTACTGAACTGGGTGACAATTAAGAATCCAAACCCTACAAGAGTAGTTACAAACTTGGGGCCTCCATAGGTGGGGGCACAGGAAGAAAAAATAATGGGGCATTAGAAACGCACTAACTGGATAAAATGCCAGGGCTATCACCTGTCAAACGGCACTAAATCAAAAGAGGAGTAAAGTAAGAAGGAAAGTGAAATGAGTAAGAAGAGAGGGAATGAGTAAGAGTGACAGAGGGAGTTGAAATACCCTCGGTCAGAAATGTCAGAGGCAGCCAGGGTGAAACTAAAGAATGGCGGTCAAAATGGCGTCCACATAGAGGCAAGAAAGAGGAAAGGAATGATGGAAAGAAGAGGGAAAAGTGGCGCCCAAGACGGCGTCCAAATAGATGTGGGAAAGAGAAAGTAGTGATGAGAAGAAGAAGGAAAAATGGCACCCAAGATGGTGACCAAATAGAGGCAGGAAAGAGAAAGGAATGATGGGAAGAAGAAACAATGGTGCCCAAGATGGCGTCCAAATAGAGAAAGTCAGTAGGTCTTACAGGTCTTGGGGCCAAGTCACCTCACTGCAGACACCAGGTCTAAAGGGTCTCGGGTCCAAGCCCCTCACCACAGACTATACCAGGTCTCAACCGAGGGGAGTCACTCCACTCGTGAGACTCCCGGATTGTGCAGGTCCAGGCAGGAGGCTTTTCAACCCCATCTGGGATGGGTATCTATTGAGCATGCCTGATTTAACCAGAAGCCAGAGGGACTCATGTCCCTGTTTCAAAGTAAAAGAGAGATCCTCCGTTCATGAGGAAGACTGGACGAGAGAAGCAGGTGCGGAGATCTGCTCACTGGAGGGAGGGGCACAGGATGTAACAGAGGCTAGTGTTAACTTACATTGCGACCAGATGGTGCCTAAGCCGAGGCTGGAAGAGAAAAGGAAAGATGGCATCAAAGATGGCGCCTAACATGGGACAGGAAAATAAAAGAAGATGGCGCCAGACAACAACATATACGTCGGCCAAACCCAAAGTAAACAGAAAAATAACCCAAGTTCCCGGCTCTCCCCAGGAACTGAGAAATAAAGCAAAGATAATAAAACAAGGATGTTCCAGAGCCCGGGCAGATTTTTGGGTCTTTATACTCCCCTCGTCTCTTGAAGACCTAGTCCTCTCAACAGGGCATCTCTCCCGTATCTTGGAAACCGAGTTCCTCAACGGAGAGTTGTGACTCTGCAAGACAGAGCCACTCTGCTTGCTGTCTCCAGACTGATCAGGTCTGGACAGGCGCCTTTTTCAAACTCGCCAGGTTGACAGGCGTCTATTACAGCCGCCCACATATCATACAAAACAACCCAGAAGAGAAAGGAGAAGAATGTAAAGGAGCAAGTGAAACAGGAAAGCTAAGAGAGATTTGCCCACACAGAAATAGGGGGCTGAGAATAGAAGTCGAGAGGTCACTCACCAAGAGGAGGGACGCAGGACAAAATGAGTCCTGGCAGCTGCTCACCCGTCCGCTGAGTCTCCTGAGTTCATGCGCTGAGCTCCTCAAAGATCTTTTGAACTTCTCCTGGCTGGCTCACCAGAAAACTGTTGCCGGGGTTTTCTGTCCAATCTGGGCAGTCCCTATGAGGTTCTTGCCTTCTACTGACCAAGAATGACCAGGAGAGGCTCAAGTTTTCTGCACGAACAAAGCTTTTTTGAGAAAAAGTAGCTCGCCAATGGAGACAGAGGGACAATAAAAGGCTAGCCTTTGTCTCCAAGTGTTTGATTTTTAGGAGCTCCTAGTTATCTAGTCGCTCCTCTGCTGCTTGTGCATTGTTATTTATGGTTAGTATTGTGTTTATGCCATATATTAGGGCTCCTAGCCTTGTCCCTGTTTTTTCTTCCATGATCTTCATCATTTTCATTGTATATTTAAGTCTTTGATCCATTTTGAATTAGTTTTTGTGCATGGTGTGAGGTATGGGTCTTGTTTCAGTTTTTTGCAGATGGAGATCCAGTTATGCCAGCACCATTTGTTAAAGAGACTGTCTTTTCCCCAATTAACGGACTCTGGGCGTTTGTCAAATATCAGCAGCTCGTAGGTGGATGAATTTATGTCTGAATTCTCAATTCTGTTCCATTGGTCTATGTATCTGTTGTTGGACCAGTACCAGGCAGTTTTGACTACCGTGTCGGTATAATAGGTTCTAAAATCAGGCAGTGTGAGGCCTCCCAGTTTGTTCTTCTTCTTGAGTAATGCTTTACTTATTTGGGGCCTCTTTCCTTTCCATGTGAAGTTGGTGATTTGTTTCTCTATCTCATTAAAAAATGCCAGTGGAATTTGGATCCAGACTGCATTGTATCTGTAGATCGCTTTGGGTAGAATTGACATTTTTACAATGTTGAGTCTACCTATCCATGACCAAGGTATGTTTTTCCACTTATGCAGGTCTTTTTTAGTTTCTTTCACTAATGTCTTGTAGTTTTCATTGTATAGGTCTTTTCTGTCTCTGGTCAAATTTATTCCTAAGTATTTTATCTTTTGGGGGCTATTGTAAATGGTATTGATTTGGTGATTTCCTCTTCAAGGTTCTCTTTGTTGGTGTAAAGGAATCCAACTGATTTTTGTGTGTTTATCTTGTATCCTGAAACTTTGCTGAAATCTTCTATTAGTTCCAGTAGTTTTCTTGTGGATTCTTTGGGGTTTTCTATGTATAAGATCATATCATCTGCAAATAGAGATACTTTGACTTATTCCCAACCTATTTGGATGCACTTTATTTCTTTTTCTAGCCTAATTGCTCTGGCTAGGACCTCCAGCACAATGTTGAATAATAGTGGTGATAAAGGGTATCCTTGTCTGGTTCCTGTTCTCAAGGGAAATGCTTTCAAAGTCTCTCCATTTAGGATGATGTTGGCTGTAGGTTTTGTAAAAATGCCCCTAATTATATTGAGGAATTTCCCTTCTATTCCTATTTTGTTGAGAGATTTTATCATGAATGGGTGTTGGACTTGTTGAATGCCTTTTCTGCATCGATTGATAAGATCATGTGGTTCTTGTCTTTTGTTTTATTTATGTGATGGATTACATTGATTGTTTTTCTAATGCTTAACCATCCCTGTGTACCAGGTATAAATCCCACTTGGTCCCAGTGAATTATTTTTTTTTTGATATGTTGCTGAATTCTATTGGCTAGAATTTTGTTGAGGATTTTTATGTCAATTTTCATGAGGGATATCGGTCTGTAATATTTTTTTGTGTGTGATGTCTTTACCTGGTTTTGGTATCAGGGTTATGCTGGCTTCATAGAATGGGTTTGGGAGTATTCCAGCCTTTTCTATGCTCCAAAATACCTTTAGTAAAAGTGTTGTTATCTCTTCTCTGAAAATTTTGTAGAGTTCTCCAGTGAAGCCATCCAGGCCAGGAATTTTTTTTGTTGGGAGTTTTTTTAATAACCTTTTCAATCTCTTCTTTTGTTATGGGTTTATTTAGTTGTTTTACCTCCGTTTGTGTTAATTTAAGCAGGTATTGAGTTTCTAGAAATTTATCCATTTCCTCTAGGTTTTCAAATTTGTAAGAGTACAATTTTTCATTGTACTCTGTTATGATCCTTTTAATTTCAGTTGGGTCTGTTGTGATATCACCCATCTCATTTCTTATACGGGTTCACCTGCTTCCTCTCCTGTTTTTCTTTTGTCAGTTTGGACAAAATCAATTTTGTTGATGTTTGCAAAGAACCAGCTTTTGGACTTGTTAACTCTTTCAATTGTTTTTCTATTCTCTATTTCATTTAATTCTGCTCTAATTCTTATTATTTCCTTCCTTCTGGCACCTGTGGGCTTCTTTTGCTGCTCTCTTTCTACTTGTTCCAGTTGTAGGGTT
>NW_004443969.1:532528-533761 GCF_000243295.1 Trichechus manatus latirostris
TCTTTGGGTGTGTAAATATTTATTATAGTTATGTCCTCCTGGGGTATTGACCCTTTAATCATTACATAGTGCCCTTCCTTATCCTTTGTGGTGGATTTTACTTTAAAGTGTATTTTGTCAGAGATTAATATTACCACTCCTGCTCTTTTTTGAGTGTTGTTTGCTTGATATTTTTTTCCATCCTTTGAGTTTTAGCCTGTTTGTGTCTTTAAGTCTAAGGTGCATCTCTTGTAGGCAACATATAGATGGATCATGCTTTTTAATACAATCTGCCACTCTCTGTCTGTTTATTGGTGCATTAAGTCTATTTGCATTCAGCGTAATTATTGATAGGTATGAGTTTAGTGCTGTCATCCTGATATCTCTTTTTGTGTGTTGTTCACAGTTTCTTTGTTCCCCTTAACTTTCTGTGCTGAGTCATTTTTCTTTATTTACTTTTTTCATCTTTTTCATTGTTGTAGATTTTGTGTTTGCTGGGTCTTTATGTTTTTCTACTTTTATAATTTTGATTTGTAGGATTGTTAGATTCCTTTGTGGTTACCTTAATATTTACCCTTATTTTTCTAAGTATATACCAGTCTTTTATTACTTTATATCTCCTTGACTTCTCCTCCATATGAAAAATTGATGTCTGAATTTTTTAAGTCCCTCTTTTTTGTTTTTATGTTGTGCTTTTTTACATATTGATATCTCTGTTTCCCTATTTTCAATGTTTTAGCTTTGATGTATTTTTGACTTCCCTATATGAGCCAATATCTGGTAGCTCTGTCCTGTGTTCTAGTTAGCGTTATTATCTGGTGTTATTGATTATCTAACCGTTGACTCCCTTTAGTATTTCTTGTAATTTTGGTTTGGTTTTTGCAAATTCCCTGAACTTCTGTTTATCTGGAAATGCCCAAATTTTGCCATCATATTTGAGAGGCAGTTTTGATGGATATACAATTCTTGGCTGGCAGTTGTTTTCCTTCAAGGCTTTATATATGTCATCCCATTGCCTTCTTGCCTGCATAGTTTCTGCTGAGTAGCATGAGCTTATTCTAATTGACTCTCCTTTGTAGATGACTTTTCTTTTATCCCTAGTCACTCTTAAAATTCTCTCTTTAACTTTGATTTTGGCAAGTTTGATTATAATATGTCTTGGTGACTTTCTTTTGGGATGTACCTTATGTGGGGTTCGATAAGCATCTTGGATAGATATCTTCTCATCTTTCATGATATCAGGGAAGTTTTCTG
>NW_004443969.1:534790-537461 GCF_000243295.1 Trichechus manatus latirostris
CAGACTTTGAACACCCCACTCTGTTGGCTGTAAAGACTCGAGGGCACCACTTTTTCTTGGAGTCCTGTAGCAGGTGACTAGATGGTTTAGGTGACATCACCAGTCCTCAAGCCCCAGTTGCGGATCTGTAAAAGTGCCTACTTAAGGGGCAGGGCTGTTCCGAGGGTCACAAATCTGCCACTTCACAGCTGAAACAGTTGAAGTTAAACTTCAGATGTTTGCCCTGTTGTACTGTGGTAGTGAGGGCTTATGCTGTTGAGATGGTTGCCCACAAGTCTATACAGGGGTGTAAGGCACTCAAAGTCTGCAGACCCTTTATGCCTATGCTTAGCAAAGGAGCTGTGCTGACCCTGTGTTCCTGGCTTAGGGGAGCCAGTGGCTTATTTGTTCCCTCTCCAAGGCCAGGAGTATTGTTCAGGGCCCCTTTTGCGATCTACTTCTGGCCTAGCATCCTCCCTGTGCAGAGCACGGAGGGAGGAGGTAAAAGGGAGAGAGGTTTTTCTCAAATGGGCTTTTTTTTTTTTTTTTAAATCCCTGTGAAAGGCCACACACATGTACTTATTTTTAGCCTCTTGGGGGCTGCTTTTCACTGGTTCGAATTGTCCAAGCAGAATCTCTGCTGCCGGATCTCTAGATGTGGAAACTGCTTTCCGAGTGCGTGCACAGCTGTTGCCTGTTTTGCTGCGGGCCCAGCACAGGTGAAGAGTTGTCATCCTGCCACTGCTGTTCTGGTGCTGCTGGCTTCTTCTGAACCATCTCCCTCTCCCCTCGCCTCTCAGTCTGATTCCTCAACTTTGCCTTGTTCAAGGCTTCTAGATATTCATATATAATCAAATCAATTGTTTTTCCAGGTCTTTGTTGTAAGAGGGATGTAGGAGGTGTCTGACTACACCACCATCTTGCCCCTGACCCCCCCACTTCTGCTCTTTCTTGAGTGTTGTTTGCTTGATATATATTTTCCGTCCTTTGAGTTTTAGTTTCTTTGTATATTTAAGTCTAAGTTGTGTCTCTTGTAGGCAGCATATAGACGGATCGTGTCTTTTATCATTCTGCCACTTTCTGTCTTTATTTTTGCATTTAGTCAATTTACATTCAGCACAATTATTGATAGGTATGAGTTTAGTGCCTTTTTTGCGTGTTGTTCACAGTTTCTTTGTTCCACTTAATTTTATTTGCTGACTTGTTCTTCTTTATGTATTTTCTGTTCATCTTTTTCATTGTTGTTGATTTTGTGTTTGCTGAGTCTTTATATTTTTCTAGTTTTTTAGTTTGACTTGTAAGATTGTTAGTTTCCTTTGTGGTTACCTTAATATTTACCCCTATTTATACCAGTCTTTTATTTCTTTTTATCATCTTGACTTCCTCTCCACATGAAAAAATCTATGTCTACATATATATATATAATTGTACTTCAGGTGAAGGTTTACAGAACAAATAGTTTCTCATGAAAAAGTAGTACACACATTGTTTTATGACATTTGTTAACAACCCCATGACATGTCAACCCTCTCCCTTCTCAACCTTTTTTTTTTGTTAAAATATACGTAGCGAAAGATTATGTCCACATTTTTTAAGTCCCTCTTTTTTGTTTTAATGTTGTCATCTTTTACATATTGACATCTGTTTCCTTATTTTCAGTGTTTTAACTTTGATATACTTTTGTGACTTTCCTATCTGGGTTGATATGTGCGTGCTCTGTCCTGTGTTCTAGTCTTGGGTTGTTATCTGATGTTACTGTTTTTCTAACCGGAGGACTCCCTTTAGTATTTCTTGTAGTTTGGTTTGGTTTTTGTAAATTCCCTATCCTTCTGTTTATCTGGAAATGCCCTAATTTTGCCATCATATTTGAGAGACAGTTTTGCTGGATATATAATTCTTGGCTGGCAGTTGATTTCCTTCAAGACTTTGTATATGTAATCCCATTGCCTTCTTGCCTGCATAGTTTCTGCTGAGTGGTCGGAGCTTATTCTTATTGATTCACCTTTGTTGATGACTTTTTGTTTATCCCTAGCCACTCTTAAAATTCTCTATTTATCTTTGGTTTTGGCAAGTTTGATTATAATATGTCTCGGTGACTTTCTTTTGGGACCTACCTTATGTGGGGTCCGATGAGCATCTTGAATAGATATCTTGTCATCTTTCACGGTATCAGGGAAGTTTTCTACCAACAAATCTTCAACAATTCTCTCTGTATTTTCTGTTACCCTCCCCCCCTTCTGGTGCTCCAATTAGTCATAGGTTATTCCTCTTGATAGAATCCCACATAATTCTTAGGGTTTCTTCATTTTTTTAAATCATTTTATCTGATTTTTCATCAGATAAATTGGTGTCAAGTGCTTTGTCTTCAATCTCACTAATTCTGACTTCCTTTGCCTCATTTCTGCTCCTATGACTTTCTATTAAGTTGTCTAATTCTGAAATTTTATCGTTAATCTTCTGGATTTCGATTGTTGTCTCTGTATGGATTCTTGCAGCCTGTTAAATTTGTCATTATTCTTTTCTCTAATCTTTTTAATTTCCTCTATTGTGTGTTCTGCATTTTGATTAATTTCCTTCCTAATTTCTTGAAGAGTTCTGTATATTAATCTCTTTTATTCTGCCTCTGGTAATATCAAGAAATTTTCCTCCTCTGGAAAATTTCTAGATTCTTTATTTTGGGAGCTTTCTGAAG
>NW_004443969.1:537561-558735 GCF_000243295.1 Trichechus manatus latirostris
CCTAGCTTCTTGTTTTGTTTTGATATGCCCAAATAGGCTGCTCATATGAGCTAGTTTAATTATTGGCACCTCTGAAACTCTAATGTCATGTCACCAGGTAGTTAGATCTGTTACTAGGTAGTTAAGCTCAGGAGTTCACCCACTCCTCCTGTATGGATTCGGCTCAGGTGCCCAGGTAGATAGCCACCAAGTGTGTGGCATAGGTTCTCATAGTCCTAGACAGGCATGGGTGATTGGTGTAGGCACAAGCAGCTGGCAGCAGCAAGGGGACACACTCTGAGCAAGGCTGGGGGCTCACAGTCACCCCCGAATGTCCAGGCAGAAGGCATGTCCCGGTTCCCTAGAGCAGGTAGGTGGGTGGGTTTTGCAGCCAGACTATGAACACCTAATGCTGTTGGATGTAGGGACTGGGGGGCACCTCTTATTCATGGGCCCCTATCACAGGTGCTAGGTGGCATGGGTGATGCCACCAGTTCTCAGGTCCCTGATGTGGGTAGGTGAAGACTGTGCTTAATGGGCAAAGCAGTGTCAAATGTCAAGAACCTGCCACTTCACAGATGAAACAGTTGAAGTTAGAGTTCTGGTATATACCCTGTTGTACTGTGGTAATGAGGACCTACGTTGTTGAGATGAGCCCACACAAGTCTATGCAGGGGGTAAGGCACTGAAAGTCCATGGATCCCTTATGCCTGTGCCTAGGCAAAGGAGCTGTGCCTACCCTGGTTTCCTGGCTTAGGGAAGCCTGTAGTTTATTTTTTCCCCTGTTTGTTAATTGTTCACTCTCCAAAGCCGGGAGAATGGCTCAGGGCATGTGACAGATCCTACTTCTTACCCGGGGGACTCAGCAGTTGCTGAAGCTGGTCCTGGACCTAGTGCAGAGGAGGGAGCAGGGAGGTAAATGTGAGAGAGGTTTTTTCCCTAAGGGTGGTGTTTTTGATCCGCTTGGTAAGCCGTACGCAAGTACTTATCTTTCACCAATCCAGGACTGCTTCTCACTGGTCTCAGTGGCCGTGTAGACTCTCTTGTGCTGGGTCTCTCCCGGTGCAGAAAATGCACCTCCTGAGGATGGTTGTTTGCCTGCCTCACTGCTCATCCCTGAGGTGGTCAGGCCTGAAGGGCTCAGGCTCTCACCGGGTCAGGTCTGGCAACTCCTCGCTGCTTCCAAACCATATTCCCCCCCACCGCTGCCACTCAGTCCAGTTCCTCAACTCTGCCTTTGATATTCAGGGCTCCCAGATTGCCATATATCATCTATTCACTTGTTTTTTAAGGTCTTTCTTGTAAGAGGGTCCACCAGAAGCATCTGACTGCTGTCGTCATCTTGGCCCCTCTTCTCTTGCTTCCTTTTCTAAGTGCTGAAATAGCTTGAGTAGTACTGGTATAAGCTCTTCTCTGAATGTTTGGTAGAATTCTTCAGTGAAGCCATCTGAGCCAGGGCTTTGTTTGTTGGAAGTTTTTTTTTTTTTTATTACCTTTTCCATCTCTTCTCTTGTTATAGGTCTGTTCAGATTTTCAACATAACTTTGTGTTAGTTTGGGTAGGTATTGTGTTTCTAGAAATGTATCCATTTCCTCTAGGTTTTCAAATTTGTTGGAGTATAATTTTTCATAATACCCTTTTATGATCCTTTTTATTTCAGTTGAGTCTGTTGTACTGTCCCCCATTTCATTTCTTATTTGGGTTATTTATATCCTCTCCTGTTTTTCTTTTGTCAGTTTGGCCAGTGGTTTGTCAATTTTGTTGATCCTTTCAAAGAACCAACTTTTGGTTCTGTTGATATTTTCTATTGTTTTTCTATTCTCTTTTTCATTTGTTTCTGCTCTGATCTTTATTATTTCCTTTCTTCTAGTGGCTGTGGGCTTTCTTTGCTGTTCTCTTTCTATTTGTCAGAGTTGTGTAGTTAATATTTTGATTTTATCCTTTTCTTCTTTTTTGAAGTGTGCATCTATCGCTATAAATTGTTCTCTGAGGACTGCCTTTGCTGTGTCCCAAAGGTTTTGGTATGATGTGTTTTCATTCTTGTTTGATTCTAGAATTGTTTGACTCCATCTCTGATTTGTTCTATTACCTAGTGGATGGCAAACAGGGTGTTATTCAGTTTTGAAGTAATTGACTTTTTTTCCTTGCTCTTCCTGTTGTTAATTTCTATCTTGATGGTGTTGTAGTCAGAGAAGATACTTTGTATTATCTCAGTGTTTTGGATTTTGTTTATCATTTCTCTGTGGCCTAAGATGTGGTCCACTCTGGAGAACGTTCCATGTGCATTGGAAAAGAATGTGTACTTTGCAGCTGTTGGATGGAGTGTTCTATATATGTCTATGAGGTCAAGTTGGTTGATTTTCCCCTTTAGGTCTTCTGTATCTTTGTTGAGGGTCTTTCTAGATGTTCTGTCCTTTACCGAGAGTGGTGTGTTGAAGTCTCCTGCTATTAGTGTAGAACTGTCAGTTTCTCTTTTCAGTGCTGTTAGAGTTTGTTTTATGTATTTTGGAGCCCTGTCATTGGGTGCATAGATATTTACTATGATTATGTCTTCATAGTGGGTCATCCCCTCAATCAATATATAGTGTCCTTCTTTGCCTTTTATGGTAGATTTTGTTTTAAAGTCTATTTTATCTGAGATTAGTATTGCCACTCCTACTCTTTTTTGGTAGCTGTTTGCTTGATATCTATTTTTCCATCCTTTGATTTTTAATAAATTTACTTCTTTGTTTCTAAGGTGTGTCTCTTTTAGACATCATTTTGATGGACTTGTTTTCGTTTTTTCCATTCTGTCATTCTCTGTGTCTTTATGGGTGCATTTAGGCCATTTACTTTCAGTGTAAATATTGATAGGTGTAAGTTTATTGCTGTGATTTTGTGGTGCTGACATTTTCTTTGTTTCTCTTACTCTCCTGTGCTGAATTCGTTTTGTTTGTGGATTTTTTTTTTTCATTTCTTTTGTTTTGTAGATTTTGTTTTTACTGAGACTTCATGTTTTTCTTCTTCATTTTCATGAGTTGCTTTGTTAACTTTCTTTGTGGTTATCTTGACATTTACCCGTATTTTCCTAGGTTTGAACCAGTTTATTATTACTTGATATCACCTTGCCTCCCTCTCCATTAGAAGGTTCTGTACATACACCGTTTATTGCCTTTTTTATTGTTCTGATGTTGTTGTCATCTACAGATTAACCTCTCTGGTTCCCTGTTGTAATTCTTTTGATTTTGGATAATTCTTGAGAATTCATTTCCTGGGTTGGTATCTGGCTAGTATGATCCTGCATCCTAGATTCAGCCTGTGGTCTGATGTTGTTTGTTCTCAGTTTGAAGGACTCCCTTTAATAATTTGTGTAAGTTTGGTTTCGTTTTTACATAGTCCCTTAATATCTGTTTATCTGGTAATGTCCTAATTTCACTATCATATTTAAATGAGGGTTTTTCAGGATAGATTATTCTTGGCTGGCAATTTTTTCTTTCAAGGTCCATTTCCTTCTTGCCTGCGTGGTTTCTGCCAAATATTCTGAGCTTAGTCTTATTATTTCTCCTCTGTATGTGACTTTTTATTTTACTCGAGCTGCTCTCAGAATTTTTTGTCTTTGGTTTTAGCGAGTGTGATTATGATGTGTCTTGGTGATTTGCTTTTTGAGTTTATCCTACATGGGGTTCTTTGAGTTTCTTGGATAGTCATCTTTTCATCTTTCATGATATTGGGAAAAATTACTGTTGGCAGTTCTTCAGAAATCCTCTCTGTGTTTTCTGTCTTCTTGCCCTCTTCTAGAACTGTGATCACTATATATTTTTGCTTTTGATTGTATCCTACATAATTCTCAGAGTTTCTTCATTTTTCTTCATTCATTTTTTCTGATTTTTCCTCAAACAGAGTTGTATCTAAGTGTTTGTCTTCAATTTTGCTGATCCTGTCTTCCATCGTTTCAAAACTGCTCCTCAGCCCTTTTATGACACTGTCCATTTCTGAAATCTTCTTGTTTATCTTTTGGATTACTAATTGTTGTTTTTGTATGATTTTTAGTTGTGAATTTATTTTCACATTTTGTGCCTCTATTAATTTCCTAAATTCTTCATTTTTTGTCTGTATTTTTCATGAATTGGTCTGCCTTTTCCATGAATTTGTCTATTTTTTCTCATTTTTGTCTGCTTTTTGCTTCAACTCTTGGATAGCTCTGAATATTAGAGATTTGAATGCCCTATCAGGTAGTTCTGGTGGCTTTTCTTCTACTGGAGGGTCATCTAGTGTTTTATATTGGATGCCTACTGGAACAATCCTGTCCTGTTTTTGTATATGTTTTGATGTTGTATGCTGTCTTCGGGACCTTCAATAGTTATTTTCCTCGTTTATTGACTGTAGATTTGTTTGTTTCATCCTGCTTTTTTGTTTTATTTGGTTATGTCTGAGCAGGTATGCTGTGCATTCTTTGTTTGCTTGCCTGTAGGCACGATGCTTTTTGCCTTCTTGTTCAATGGGCAGGGTCACTCAGGTATGGTGCCACAGGGTAGGTCCAGATGAAGAGGAGATGTTGGGAAGTGTTGTTTGTGGTACATACTAGGGCCAACAGAGTGAGTCGGGAATCACTGGAAGGTAGGTTCCCGTAGTCCGTGCCTGTGCTGCTTGGGGGTGTGATGTTCAGCGCATGGTGCAGACAGGCAAGAAAGATGGGTGAGATTGTGATGTGGGGAGCTAAGATGGGTATGAGAAAGAGGAGAAAGAGGAGAGAGGAACAATAGCCAAAAACATACAAACAAAAAAGAGTGCTAAGGGAGCTTGCCATTGGAGTGGAGAGATGAGAGACTGGGAAATGGAGAAAAACAAAAAGGTTAAAAAAAGAAAAAAGGTAAAAGAAAAAATTGAAAAATCAAAAATTAGAAAAAAAAAGAAAGGCAATTTCCCCAAGGATCTCACCAGTGTGGCTGTGAGGACTGGGGATATTGCTCCCAGGCCAGTAAGTATAGCCTGGCTAGAAGGGGTTGATGTTTCACACACCAGGTATTCAGTAGACAGGAAAAGAAGGTAAGTGTAGGGAGATGAGAAACTGAGAAATGAAGAAAGACAAAAAGGGAAAAAGAGAGAAAACAAAACAAAACAAAAAATCAAACCCCAAAAAAAAACTCCAAAAAGGAAAAAAAAAAAAAAAATGCCTCCAGGGATCCCCCTGCACATCTCGCAGATTAAGGGAGTAGCTCCCAAGCTGCGCAGTACCTCCCAGCTAGAATGGGCTCCGAAGCTGAGAAAAGAAAAAGAAAACAAACAACAAACAAATCAAAACAGAGTAAATCAAAAGAAACAAAAAGCCCCAGGGATCTCACCAGCATGGTGGCACAGGCTGGGAAGCATTTTCACAGTCAAGCAGTATTTTGCAGCCTTTAAGGAAGAAGCAACGATGGCACTCAGAGCCAGGTATTTGAGAAAGTGAGTGTTATGGAAGAAATCAAAAGAAGTAGAAAAAGGCAATACCAGCAGCCAACAAATGGCACTCAGGGAGCCGGCCAGTGCAGGTGAGTGGAATCCAAGAGGCACCAGGGTGAAGTCGGTGCTTCCTGGCCAAGAACTGTGGCCGCAGGAAGCAAAAGAGGCCCAGTGGGGGCAAAGAAGAACTGAGGGTGGGAAAGCATGTATCACTGGTTACTGGTTGTTCTGTCTCCTGCTGGAAGCTCTGTGAAGCTGCTTTCTCATACCCCCTGTTTGCTGATCTCCCATAGGCGTCCAAGATGGCAGATCCACACGGCATTATGTGATAAGGGACCTCTGCATGTATCTCTCCTCTCTCTCTTTTCTCTGTCAGTTTCTTATTCCTTTTGGTGCTTTGCTGAGTTCTTTCTCTCTTCATTTGATGCTTAGGGTTTCAGGATCAACGTTTGTCTCTATTTGACTTAGTTTTTCAGATCTTTGCTATGGAGGGACGGTGTGGTCCTTCTGTGTATAGCATCATGTTGCCTGTAAGTTGACTCTTTCTTTTATTGATCTTACTTTTGGTGTCATATCTAAGAACTTTTTTGCCTGACTCAAGGTCATGAAAAATTTTTCAAATATTTTCTTCTAACATTTTTATAGTTTTACATTTAGGTTTATGATCTATCTAGATTTTTATATACTGTGTGATGTGCATGTGGATTTCCTGTAGCATTTTTGGGAAACACTACCCTTTATCCATTAAATAGCTTTTGCACCTTTTAAAAAAATAAGTTGGTCATATTTTATGGATTTATTTCTGGATTTTTAAACTATTATGTTGGTCTATGTGTCTCTCCTTTCACCACTACAACATTGTCTTAAATACTGTAGCTTTATAATGTATCTTAAAGTTAGATAATGTGATTCCTCCAAATGTGCTTATCTTTTTCCAATTTGTTTTGACTATTCTAGTTCCTTTGTCTTTCAATTTAATTTTAGAATCAGTTTGTCTATAAATACAAAGAATCCTGCTGGGATTTTGATTGGCATTTCATTAAATCTATGATTTGGCTATAATTGATATTTTAACTATATCAAGATTTCCAGTCCATGCACACAAAATATCTCTCCATTTATTTAGATCTTCTTTTTTCTAAACTTTATTTTGTTGTTGTTGTTGAGAAGATACACACCAAAACATACACTAATTCAACAGTTTCTACATGTACAATTTATTGACATTGATTACATTCTTTGAGTTGTGCAACCATTCTCACCCTCATTTTCCAAGTTGTTCCTCACTCATTAACATAAACTCATGCCCCCTAAGGTTCCTATCTAATCTTTCCAGTTGCTGTTGTCAGTTTGAACCCATATAGATTGTTCTTAAAAGAAAATAATGCTCAAGGCAGACCTTTATTTTTTTTCTCTTTTTTTCTAGTGAAGCTAAACTATTGTTCGGTTTTAAGATAACTTCAGGGGATATTTTTGGTTTAAAATTTAAATATTATCTCAGGGCAATAATTTCAATGGTTTATCCACCCTCCATGGCTCCAGAAAATCAGAGCTTATGAGAATTTGAAATTCTATTCTGCATTTTCCGCCTTTTGATCAGAATTCAGTTTTAAGATAACTTCAGGGGATATTTTTGGTTTAAAATTTAAATATTATCTCAGGGCAATAATTTCAATGGTTTATCCACCCTCCATGGCTCCAGAAAATCAGAGCTTATGAGAATTTGAAATTCTATTCTGCATTTTCCGCCTTTTGATCAGAATTCTTCAATAGAATGTTTGATCAAAATGTTCAGTAATGGTAGCCAGACACCATTACTTCTAGTCTTATGTCAAAGGAGGCAGTTGTTCATGGAGGCAATTAGCCACACATTCCATATCATCCTCCTATTACTGACTCTCCTTCTTCTTCTGTTGCTCCAGTTGAATAGAGCTCAGTTGTTGTGCCTTAGATGGATGCTTGTAAGCTTTTAAGACTCCAGGCACTACACAACAAAGTAGGATGTAGAACAGAAGCACTCACTATGTTATTAAGCTGATTAACTGAGATGCCCCATTAAAACATAACACTAAACCTCCAAACCAAGGAACCAAATTTCATGAAGTGTTTGGTACTACATAAGCAGCCTCAGTAGCTGCTTTTTTTAAAAAAAAATTACTGTGGTTTATGTGAAAGTTTACAATTCAAGTTTGTCTCTCATAGAAAAATTTCTACATACATTGTTCTGTGACCCTAGTTACTTTCCCTATACTGTGACAGCACACTCCTCCTTTCCACCCCAGATTTCCCGTGTCCATTCAACCAGCTCCTGACCGTCTCTGCCTTCTCATCTTGCCTCCGGCAGGAGCTGCCCATTTAGTCTCATGTAGGTACTTGGGCTAAGAAGCACACTCTTCACAAGTATCATTTTATGTCCCATATTCAAATCTAATCTTTGTCTGAAGAGTTGGCCTCGGGAATGATTTTCATTTTGGGATAACAGAGAGTCTGGCCATATCTTCTGGGGTCCCTCCAGTCTATGTCAAATAATTAAATCTGGTCTTTTTACTAGAATTTGAGTTCTGTACCCCACTTTTCTCCTGCTCCGTCAAGGACTGTTTGTTGTGCTCTCTGTCAGGGTGGTCATTGGTGGTAGCCAGGTACCACCTAGTTCTTTTGGTCTCAGGCTGATGAAGACTCTGGTTTATGTGGACCTTTCTGTCTCTTGGGCTGATACTTTCTTTGTGACTTTGGTATTCTTCATTCTGCTTTACTCCAGGTGGGTTGGGACCAATTGATGCATCTTAGATGGCCGCTCCCTGGCTTTTAAAACCCCAGAAAACACTCACCAAAGTAGGATTTGGAACCTTTTCTTAACAATCTTTGTTATGCCAATTGACCTAGATGTCCCCTGAAACCATGGTCCCCAGACCCTTGTCCCTGCTTCTCTGTCCTTCCAACTGTTTGACTGTATTCAGCACATTTCTTAGCATTGGTTTAGTCCAGTTGTGCTGACTTCCCCTATACTGTGTGTTTTCCTTCCTTTCACCTAAGATAACTCTTGTCTACTATCTACTTAGTGAATAACTGTCTTCCTCCCTCCCCACCCTTGTAACCATCAAAGAATGTTTTCTTCTGTTTAAACTATATTTTGAGTTCTTACAATAGTGGTCTCATACAATATTTGTCCCTTTGCCACTGACTGAAATCACTCAGCATAACGCCTTCCAGATTCCTCCATGTTATAAGGTGTTTCAAGGATTCATCTTTATTGTTTATCGATGCTTAGTATTCCATTGTAGGAATATACCATAATTTGTTTATCCATTCATCTGTTGATGGGCACCTAGGTTGTTTCCATCTTTTTACTATTGTGAACAATGCTGCAATGAACATGGGAGTGCACATATTTATTTGTGTGATGGCTCTTATTTCTCTAGGATATAGTCCAAGGAGCTGGATTGCTGGATCATATGGTACTTCTATTTCTAGCTTTTTAAGGAAGTGCCAAATCAATTTCCAAAGTGTTGCACCATTTTACATTCCCACCAAAAGTGTGTAAGTGTTCCAGTCTCTCCACAACCTCTCCAACATTTATTATCTTGTGTTTTTTGGATTAATTCTAGCCTCGTTGGGGTGAGATGATATCTAATTGTAGTTTTGATTTGCATTTCTCTAATAGCTAATGATCATGAGCATTTCTTCATGAGTCTTCTTTGGCAAAGTGCCTGTTCATATCCGTTGCCCATTTTTTAATTGGATCATTTGTCTTTTTGTTGTTGAGGTTTTCCAGTATCTTGTAGATTTTAGAGATTAGATGCTGATCGAATTTGTCGTAGCAGAATTTTTTTCCCAGTCTGTAGGTTGTCTTTTTACTCTTCTGGTGAAGTCTTTTGATGAATATAAGTGTTTGATTTTTAGGAGCTCCCAGTTATCTAGTTTTTCTTCTGGTATTTGTGCATTGATACTTATGGTTTGTATTCTGTTTATGCCATTTATTAAGGCTCCAACATTGTCCCTATTTTTTTTCTAAGATGTTTATCGCTTAAGATTTTATATTTATGGCTTTGATCCATTTGGAGTTAGTGTTTGTGCTTGGTGTGAGGTATAGGTCTTGTTCCAGTTTTTTGCAGATGGATATCCAGTTATGTCAGCAACATTGTCTTCTCCCCAGTTAATAGACTTTGGGCGTTTGTCAAATATCAGATGCTCATAGGTGGATGAATTTTCACCTGGTTTCTCAATTCTGTTCCATTGGTCTATGTATCTGTTGTTGTACCAGTACCAGGCTGTTTGACTACCGTGGTGGTATAATTGTTTTGGTGATTTCATCTTCAAAGTTCTCTTTGTTGGTGCAGAGGAATCCAACAGATTTTTGTATGTTTATCTTGTATCCTGATACTTTGCTGAAATCTTCTATTAGGTCCAGTAGTTTCCTTGAGGATTCTTTGGGGTTTTCTGTGTATAAAATCATATCATTTGTTAATAGAGATACTTTTACTTCTTCCTTACCAATTTGGATGCCCTTTATTTGTTTTTCTAGCCTAATTTCTCTGGCTAGGACCTCCAGCACAATGTTGAATAAGAGTGGTGATAAAAGATTCCTTGTCTGGTTCCCATTCTCAAGGGGAATGCTTTCAAACTCCCTTCATTTATGAAGATGTTGGCTGTTGGCTTTGTACAAATACCCTTAATTATGTTGAGGAATTTCCCTTCTATTCCTATTTTGCTGAGAGTTTTTTTTTTTTTTTTTTAATGAATGAGTGTTGGACTTTGTCAAATGCCTTTTCTGCATCAATTGATAAGATCATGTGGTTCTTGTCTTTTGTTTTATTTATGTGATGGATTACATAGATTGTGTTTCTAATGTTGAACCATCCCTGCATACCTGGTATGAATTCCACTTGATCATGGTGAATTTTTTTTTTTGATATGTTGTTGAATACTATTGGCTAGAATTTTGTTGGGGATTTTTGCGTCAATGTTCATGAGGGATATTGGTCTGTAATTTTCTTTTTTTGTGGTGTCTTTACCTGGTGTTGGTATCAGGGTTATGCTGATGAGTTTGGGAGTATTCTTTCCTTTTCAATGCTCTGAAATACCTTTAGTAGTAGTGGTGTTAACTCTTCTTTGGAAGTTTGGTAGAATTCTCCAGTGAAACCTTCAGGGCCAGGGCTTTTTTTTGTTGTTGTTGTTGAGAGGTTTTACATTACCTTTTCAACTTCTTTCATTATAGGTTTATTTAGTTGTTCTATCTTTGTTTATGTTAGTTTAGGTAGTAGTGAGTTTTTAGAAATTTGTCCATTTCCTCTACATTTTCAAATTTGTTAGAGTACAATGTTTCCTAGTATTCTGTTATGATTCTTCTAATTTCAGTTGGGTTTGTTGTGATATCACACATCTCATTTCTCATTCATGTTATTTGCTTCCTCTCCTGTTTTTCTTTTGTCAGTTTGGCCAATGGTTTATCGATTTTGTCAATCTTTTTAAAGAAAAAGCTTTTGGTGGTGTTAAATTTTTAAATTGTTTTTCTATTCTGTATTTCATTTAATTCTGCTCTAATTCTTATTATTTCCTTTCCTCTGGTGCCTGAGGGCTTCTTTTGCTGCTCTCTTTCTACTTGTTCAGTTGTAGGGTTAATGTTTTGATTTTGGCCCTTTCTTCTTTTTGGATGTGTGCATTTATTGCTTTAAACTGACCTCTGTGCACTGCATTTGCTGTGTCCCAAAGATTCTGGGAGAATGTTGTGATGGTTACAATTGTGTGTCAACTTGACTGGGCCATGATTCTTAGTGTTTATATTTGATCACCTGTATGATTGAGTATACTGTGAGTAGCCATTAGGTTGAAATGGAATTTCCTCAGGGGTGTGGCCTGCAGCCGAATATAAGCAGATGTTCTGGCTTTTTGCTCAGTCTGGATCCTGTGGCTGCCTCCTGTTCATCTGTCTTCTGACTTGAGCTGTCAGCTTATCTGCCGATATTTGGATTCATCAATCTTCACAGCCTGTGAGAAGAGTTCTGCTTTCTGACCTGTCAATCTTATATTCGCTAGCCCCTGCAACTATGTGAATCAGGAGAAGCCTTACCGTCTTGCCTGCCAATCTTGGGATTCGTCGATATTCACAGCCAGTGAGCAATACCCCTGCTTTCCAACCTGCCTATCTTGGGTTTGCCAGCCCCTGTGGCTACATGAATAGGCAGAAGCCTCTATCCTTATCCATGGACTTAGGACGTTCCAGCCTCTACAATCACGTGAGCTGTCTGTTTGATAGAAATCTTTCTCTATATATTTTTATGCTTTATTGGTTTTGCTTCTCTATAGAACCCAGCCTAAGACAGAATTGTTTTCATTTTCATTGGATTCTGTTAATTTCTTTATTCCATTCTTAATTTCTTCTATAACCCAATAGTTTTTGAGCAAGGTGTTGTTCAGTTTCCATGTGTTTGAGTTTTTTCCTTGCTTTTCTGTTATTGAGTTCTACTTTTATGGCTGGATGGTCAGAAAAGATGCTTTGTAATATTTCAATGTTTGGATTCTGTTAAGGCTTGCTTTATGGCCTGATATGTGGTCTATTCTTGAGAATGTTCCATGTGCATGGGAAAAGAAAATATACTTGTCTGTCATTGAGTGTAGTGTTCTGTATATGTCTATGAGATCAAGTTGTTTGTGGCATTTAGATCTTCCATATCTTTCCTGAGCTTCTTTCTGGATGTTCTGCCCTTCATGGAAAGTGGTGTGTTGAAGTCTCCTACTATTACTGTGGAGCTGTCTCTCTCTCTTTTCAATGCTGTTAGAGTTTGTTTTGTGTATTTTGGAGCCCAGTCGTTGGATGCGTAAATATTTATTTTGGTTATGTCCTCCTGGTGTATTGTTCCTTTAATCATTATATAGTGTCCTTCCTTATCCTTTGTGCTGGATTTTACTTTAAAGTCTATTTTGTCAGAGATTAATATTGACACTTCTGCTGTTTTCTGAGTGTTGTTTACTTGATATCTATTTTTTCCATCCTTTGAGTTTTAGTTTGATTTTGTCTTTAAGTCTAAGGTGTGTTTCTTGTAGGTAGCATATAGAAGGATCATTTTTTTTTGTTTTTTTAATCCATTCTGCCACTCTCTGTCTCTTTATTGGTGCATTTAGTCCATTTACATTCAGTTTAATTTTTGATAGGTATAAGTTTAGTTCTGTCATTTTTGTGCTTTGTTCACAGTTTCTTTGTTCCATTTAATTTTCTGTGCTGACTCTTTTTTCTTTATGTATTTTCTTTTTATCATTTTCATTGTGTTGATTTTGTATTTGCTGAGTCTTTATGTTTTTCTCGTTTTTTATTTTGACTTGTAAGATTGTTAGTTTCTTTTGTGGTTACCTTTATATTGACCCCTATTTTTCTATGTTTAAACCAGTCTTTCATTTCTTTATATTGCCTTAACTTCCTCTACATATGAAAAATCTATGACTACATGTTTTTAGTCCCTCTTTTTTGTTTCAATATTATCATCTTTTAGATATTGACATCTCTGTTTCTCCATTTTCAGTGTTTTAAGTTTGATTTACTTTTGTGACTTCCCTATGTGGGTTGATATCTGGTTGCTCTGTCCTGTGTTCTAGTCTTGTGTTGTTATCAGATGGTATTGATTTTCCAACCATACAACTCCTTTTAGTATTTCTTGTAATTTGGTTTGGTTTTTGCAAATTGCCTAAACTTCGGTTTATCTGGAAATGCCTTAATTTCACTATCATATTTGAGAGACAGTTGTGCTTGATATATAATTCTTGGCTGGCAATTTTTTTTCCTTCAGTGCTTTATAGGTGTCATCCCATTGCCTTCTTGCCTGCATAGTTTTCTGCTGAGTCATTTGATCTTAGTCTTATTGACTTTCCTTTGTAGATAACTTCTCGTTTATCCCTAGCAACTCTTAAAATTCTCTCTTTTGCTTTGGTTTTGGTAAGTTTGATTATAATATGTATTGGTGACTTTCTTTTGGAATCTACCTTATGTGGGGTTCGATGAGCATCTTGGATAGCTATCTTCTCATCTTTCATCATATCAGGGAAATTTTCTGCCAACAAATCTTCTACAATTCTCTCTTAATTTTCTATTGTCCCCCCCGTTCTGGTACTCCAATCACTTGTAGGTTATTCCTTTTGATAGACTCTCACATAATTCTTAGAGTTTTTTTCATTTTTTAAAATTCTTTCATCTTATTTTTCTTCAGATAAGGTGGTATCGAGTGCTTTATTTTAAAACCCACTAATTCTGACTTCCATTGCCTCAATTCTGCTTCTATGACTTTCTGTTGAGTTGTGTAACTCTGAAATTTTACTGTTAATCTTCTGGATTTCTGATTGCTGTCTCTATGGATTCTTGCAGCCTGTTAAATTTGTCATTATGCTCTTGAATAACCTTCTTATGTTCCTGTATTGCTTTGTCTCTGTGTTACTTGTCTTGTTCTGTGTTTTATCTGATATCCTTCCTGATGTCTTGAAGAGTTCTGTATATTAATCTTTGTATTCTACCTCCAGTAATTCCAAGAAATTCTCTTCCTCCGGAAAATTTCTTGATTCTTTATTTTGGGAGCTTGCTGAAGCCATTGTGGTCTGCCTCTTTATGTGACTTTATATTGACTGTTTTCTCCAACTCATCAATAATTATTTATTTTATGTTTGCTTACTGTGTCCTAGCTTCTTGTTTTGTTTTGTTTTGATATGCCTAGATAAACTGCTTGTGTGAGTTAGTTTATTATTGGCACTTTTGAAGTTCTAATGTCCTGTCATCAGGTGGTTAGATGTGTTACTAGGTATGTGAGCCCAGGAATCTGTTTACTTTTCTTGTATGAGTTCAGCTCAGGTGTCCAGATAGTCGGTCACCAAGTGTGTGGTGCAGATTCTCACCTATAGTCATAGACAGACATGGGTGATTGATGTAAGCACAAGTATCAGGCTGCAATAGTGGGTCATGCACTGAGCAAGGCAGGGGGCTGACAGCTGCCGTGAGTGTCTGGGAGGAAAGCGTGTCCCTGTTGCCTAGAGTGCATAGGTGGGTGTGTTTTACAGCCAGACTATAAGCACCCAGTGCTGTTGGCTGTAAGGACTGGGAGGCACCACCTATTCTTGGACACCTGCTGTGGGTGGCTAGGTGGCATGGTTGGAGCCACCAATTCTCAGGCCCCTGATGTGGGTAGGTGGAGACCTTGTTTAATGGGCACAGCAGTGTCAAATGTCACTAACCTGCCACTTCACCATAGAGCTGATACTGTTGAAATTGGGCTTCAGTTATATACCCTGTTGTACTGTGGTAATGAAGGCCTATGCTGTTAAATGGGCCCACACAGTTTTATGCAGAGGTGAAAGGCATTCAAAGTCTGTGGACCCATTATGCCTGTGCCTAGGCAAAGGAACTGTGCCTACCCTGAGTTCCTGGCTTAGGGGAGCCAGCAGGTTATTTTTTCCTGTTTGTTCCCTCTCAAAGCCAGGAGAATGGCTTAGGGAGTGTGATAGGTCCTATTTCTGGCCCAGGGGACTTGAAAATCACTGAAGCTGGCCCAGGAACCTGTGCAGAGTGGGGAGGGGGCAGGTAAATGGGAGAGACGTTTTTCCCAAAGAGGGTGTTTTTTGATCCACGTAGTAGGTCAGAAGCAAGTACTTACCTTTTGTTGATTGAGTGGTGCTTTTCACTGGTGGTTGATGTCCGATTAGACTCTCTGCTGCTGGGTCTCTCCTGATTTGGAAAACGCCCCCCCCGTCACTGCTTGCCTCACCACACACATAAGCTATCCAGCCTGAAGAGTGGTGGCTTCTGCCGGGTCAGGTCTGGCAATGCCTTGCTGCTTCCAAACTGTCTCTCCCTCCTCCTGCCTCTCAGTCCAATTCCTCGACTTTGCCTCTGATGTTCAGGGCTCCTAGCTTGTCATATACAATTGATTAACTTGGTTTTTCAGGTCTTTGTTGTAAGAGGGAGTACTGGAAGTGTCTGACTACTCTGCCATCTTGGCCCCCTACTTTTTTTTTGCCAATGTTGTAAATATATCTATCACACAACTTTTGCCAATTCAACTTTTTACAGGTGTACAACTTATTGACAACAATTACAATAACCAGATGTGCAACCCTACCCTTAATGAATATGATATTTCCATCATCATTAATCTTCCTCCCCCCCCCCAGTCCTGCCTCTGGTAACCACTAATAAACTTTGGTCTATATATATTTGCGTTTCCTTGTCTTTTTATATTAGGGCATACAATATTAGTCTTTTTGTGATTGGTTTATTTGGCTTGGCTTAATGTCTTCAAGTTCAGTCTATACTGTAACATGTATCAAGTCTACATTCCTGAGGCAGAGCCACCATGGCACCCTAGACAGAGGAATTTTGTGGTTCATCTGCAGCAAAGACCCAAGAAACTAAGTAAAACAGATATAAATGTCAAACCTGGAACCCTAAGGATCAAATGAAGGGATAAAGAACTAAATAAAACACCAAACAGAAGAAGAAAGGGAAAGAAAACAGACAATGTGGAGAAATATGGAGTTGAGGTCCCCTGCCAACTAACACATCACAGTTGTTTTCATCTTGGAACATAGCCAGCAATGACTCTGGACAGGAAGTATAGGAAGGCAACTTTACAGAGCTCCCAACAGGAGACAGAGCACCCACCCCAATGCCACCACCCCATCAGTTCCCACCGGCTCCAGGTCTGCACCTTCCCCACGTGTCAGCTACCCTTTTTTTTTTTCTCTCCTTTCTCTTTTCTTTGTTCTGCCACATAGCCCCATAGGCCACTGCAGAGTTTCCAATGGTACTGGCCATACCGTCATGGCTAAAGTTTCCCTGGTTCAGGCCTGCCACTGTTCCAGGCCCACATTAACCCTCACCTCCTGCCACAGGACCAGCTGCTGAACAGAAGGAAGCAAGCCCATACCACTCCCCATCCGAAACTCCTGCCTCTCTGGCAAGGGGCTTGAATAATCCCACATTGCTAGATCCACATCAGGAGGCAGATAGAGCCTGCCAGGTCCACCCTCAGCCACCTTGCCAAATCAGGGTACAGTAAAGTGGGCTTTGTCTTCCTGCTGCTACCCTGCCCACCCAAACAAGGTGGTGATAGCAATTGTGCCCAAAGAAGGGCAAGAAGCAAAACATGACTGGCCTGCCTTCCCTGACATATCAAAAGAAAACAGAGAAGCAGGATGAAACAAATGAACACATAATCAATAAATACAGACTATAATACCTTAATATCACTGAGACAGTACACAGTATCAAAACATATTAAAAAAGGAGGACAAGATGGGATAGACCCCAAAAGAAAGTCACCAAGATATATCATAATCACACTTGCCAAAACCAAAGACAAAGAAAGAATCCTGAGAACTGCTTGAGAAAAAGGAAAAGTCATTACAGAAACCATGCAGGCAACAGGGTAATGGGACGACATATATAAAACTTTGAAAGTAAAAAAAACTGCCAACCAAGAATGATATATCCTGCTAAAACTCTCTCACAAATACAATGGCAAAATTAGGACATTTCCAGATAAAGATAAATTAAGGGAATTTGTAAAAACCAAACAAAACTTACAAGATATATTAAAACATCAAAATAATACAAAGCATTCTCTCTGATCATGACACCATAAAAGTAGAAATCAGTAACAAGAAGAGTAAGGGGGAAAAAAAATACATGGAAACTGAATAACACCTTGCTTAAAAACAATCTAGTAACAGAAAAAAATCAAAGAGAGAGTCAAAAAATTCCCCGAATCAAATGAGAATGAAAACACATTGTACTGAAACGTTTAGTACAGCAAAGGCAGTGCTCACAGGTCAGTTTATAGCTATAAATGCACACATCAAAAAAAGAATGCCAAAATCAAAATATTAGTCCCACAACTTGAACAAATAGAAAGAGAACAGCAAAAGAAGCTGACAGTTAACAGAAGAAAGGAAATAATAAAAATTAGAGCAGAAATAAATGAAATAGAGAATAGAGCAAAAATAGAAAGAATCAAAAAGACCAAAAGTCAGTTCTTTGAAAGGACCAACAAAATCGATAAACCATTGTCCAAACTAACAGAAGAAAAACAAGAGAGGAAGCAAATAACCCAAATAAGAAATGAGATAGGGGACATTACAAAAGACCCAACTGAGGAGACTTCCCAGCAACATGGCAGTATAGACAGAAGCACCATGCCATCACTCCACAGCAAAGATCTGAAAAACTAAGTCAAACAGAGACAAACATCAATCCTGGAAACCTAAGCATCAAATGAAGAGATAATGCAGCCAGGCCTGAATGGAATAAGAAACTGACAGAGAACAGAGAGTGAAGAGAGTTATGAGCGGAGGTCTCCTATCACCTAATGCAGCACAGATTCACCATCTTGGACTCCTGTCAGAGATTGGCGAACAGGGAGTATGGGAAAGCAGCTTCAAGGAGCTCCCAGCAGGAGACAGAACAACCAGTAACCAGCGATATATGCTTTTCCACCCCCCACCCTTCTTAACCCTCACTTGGCCTCCTCTGCTTCCTGTGGCCACAGTCTCATGGCCAGGAGGCACCGGCCTAGGCCTTGTGCCCCTTGGATTCCACACGCCCACACTGGCTGGCTCCTTGAGTGCCATTTGTTTCTTGCTGGTGTTGCTTTTTTCCACTTCTTTTGGTTTCTTCCATACCTCTCACGACCTCCCCCTCCTTACTCTCAAATACCTGGCTACATGTGCCATCTTTGCTTCTTTTTGAAAGGCTGTGAAATGCCGCTCAACTTTGGAATTGCTTCCTGGCCCACGCCGCCATGCTGTTGGGTTCCCCGGGGCTTTTTTGTTTGGGTTTGTTTGTTTTCTTTTTCTTTTCTTGGTTTGGAAACCCCTTCTAGCTGGACCGTACTGTGCTGCTTAAGGGCTACTTCCCTAGTATGTGCAGCTGTGCAGTGGGATCCCTGGGGACATTTCTTTTTTCTCTTTTTTCCTTTTTGCATTTCTTCATTTCTCAGTTTCTTGTTTCTCTATACTTACCTTTTCTTCCTGTCTGCTGAATACCTGGCAGTGTGACACCTTTACCTCTTCTAGCCAAGCTGTACTTCACAGCCTGGGAACCACTTCTCCAGTCGTTGCAGCTGCACTGGTGAGATCCCTGGGGGCTTTTTAAAAAATTTTTTTCTAATTTTTATGTATTTATTTTACCCTTTCTTTTTTTTTCTTTTTTGTTTTTCTCCATTTCTTGGCTTCTCATATCTCCACTCCAATGGCAAACTCCCTTAACACTCGTTTGTTGTTTTTGTTGTTGTTTGTTTTTGGCTCCTGTTTCGCTCTCCTCTCTCTCCTCTTTCCCATACCCATCTTAGCCACATACATCACAATCTCCCCTCTCCTAACTACCTACTTGCAGTGTGTGCTGAACACCAAGCAGAACAGGTATGGGCTACTGGAACCTGCCCTGCACTGATTCCCAGCTTGCCTGTCGGCCCTAGTACGTGCTACAGACAACTCATACCAGCAATTCTCCTTCAGCTGGACCTGTTCTGCTGCACCACACCTGAGTGACTGACCCTGCACATTGGACAAGGAGGTGAAAAATATCATGCTCACAGACGAGCAAACAACAAAGAATGCACAGCCTGGCTGCTCAGACATAACCAAATAAAACAAAAAAGCAGGACAAAAAAACAAATCTACAATCAATAAACGAGGAAAATAACTGCTGAATGTCCCAATGACAGCTGATAATATTAAGACATATACAAAACCAGGACAGGATGGTTCCAGTAGGCATCCAAAATAAAACACCCGATGACTTTCCAGTAGAAAAAATGGCACTAGAACTACCTGATAGGGAATTCAAATCTCTAATATTCACAGCTATCCAAGAGTTGAAGCAAAAAGCAGATGAAAATGAAGAAAAAATAGACAAAGTAATGGAAAAGGCAGACAAATTCATGGAAAATAAAGATAAAAAATGGAAGAATTCTGGAAAATAATACAGGAAAAAAATAACGAAAAAAATTCACAACCAGAAATCATACAAATACAAAAAATAGAAATACAAAAGATAAACAACAAGATTTCAGAAATGGACAGTATCATAGAAGGGCTGAGGAGCAGGTTTGAAATGATGGAAGACAGGATCAGTGAAACTGAAGACAAAAACTTAGATACAACTCTGAGGAAAAATCAGAAAAAAGAATGAAGAAACCCTGAAAATTATGAGGGATACAATCAAAAGGAAAAATTTACTAGTGATTGAAGTTCCAGAACAGGCAGAGAAAACAGAAAACACAGAGAGGATTATTGAAGAACTGCTGACAGAAAACTTCCCCAATATCATGAAAGATGAAAAGCTGACCGTCCAAGAAGTTCAATGAACTCCATATAGGATAGACCCCAAAAGAAAATCACCAAGGTATATCATAATCACACTCGCTAAAACCAAAGACAATCCTGAGAGCAGCTCGTGAAAAACAAAAAGTCACATACAGAGGAGAAACAATAAGACTAAGCTCGGATTATTCAGCAGAAACCATGCAGGCAAGAAGGCAATGGGATGACATATATAAATCCTTGAAAGAAAAAAAACTGTCAGCCAAGAATAGTCTATCCTGCAAAACTCTTGTTCAAATATGATGGTGAAATCAGGACATTTCCAGAAAAACCAATTAAAGGACTATGTAAAAACTAAACCAAACTTACAAGAATTATTAAAGGGAGTCCTTCAAACTGAGAACAAACAACTTTAGCTCACAGGCTGAATCTAGGATGCAGGATCATACCAGCCAGATACCAACCTAGGAAATGGACTCTCAAGGACTATCCAAAACCAAAAGAATTACAACAGGGAACCAGAGAGGTTAATCTGTAAATGACAACAACATCAGAACAATAAAAGAGGTAATAAATGGTGTAGGTATAGAACCTTCTAATGGAGAGAAAGACAAAGCGATACCAAGTAATAGTAGACTGGTTCAAACCTAGGAAGATATGGGTAAATGTCAAGGTAACCACAAAGAAAGTTAACAAACCTACTCATGAGAATAAAGAAGAAAAACATAAAGTCTCAGTAAAAACAAAATCTACAAAAACAAAAGAAATGAAAAAAAAAATCCACAAACAAAAGGAATTTATCACAGGAGGGTAAGAGAAACAAAGAAAATGTCATCAACACACACAAAAAAGCACTACCTAATGACAGCAATAAACTTACATCAATAATTACACTGAATGTAAAAGGCCTAAATGCACCCATAAAGAGACAGACAGTGACAGAATGGAAAAAAAATCCATCAAAATGCTGTCTACAAGAGACACACCTTAGAAACTAAGATGTAAATTTATTAAAAATCAAAAGTTGGAAAAATATATCAAGCAAATAGCTACCAAAAAAAGAGCAGGAGTGGCAATACTAATCTCAGATAAAACAGACTTTAAAACAAATTCCACCCTATAAGACAATAAACATCTACACACCCAACGACAGGGCTCCAAAATACATAAAACAAACTCTAACAGCACTGTAAAAATAAATTGACGGTTCCACAATAACAGTAGGAGACTTCAACACACCACTTTTGGTAAAGGACAGAACATCTAGAAAGAAACTCGACAAAGATACAGAAGATCTAAAGGGCACAATCAGCCAACATGACCCCATAGACATATATAGAACACTCCACCCAACAGCTGCAAAGTACACATTCTTTTCCAATGCCCATGAAACATTTTCCAGAATAGACCACGTCTTAGGCCACAGAGCAAGCCTCAACAAAATCCAAAAACTGAGATAATACAAAGTATCTTCTCTGACCA
>NW_004443969.1:558940-582263 GCF_000243295.1 Trichechus manatus latirostris
AAACATTAACCACACATTTCAAACAGAGAACAGCAAAAAAAGCCCACAGCCACCAGAAGAAAGGAAACGATAAAGATCAGAGCATAAATAAATGAAATAAGGACTAGAAAAACAATAGAAAGAATCAACAAAACCAAAAGTTGGTTCTTTGGAAGGATCAACAAAATCGACAAACCTCTGGCCAAACTGACAAAAGAAAGAAGAGGATGCAAATAACCCAAATAAGACACAAAATAGGGGACATTACAATAGATCTAACTGAAATAAAAAGGATCATAATAGACTATTATGAAAAACTATACTCCAACAAATTTAAAAACCTAGAGGAAATGGATAAATTTCTAGAAACACACCACCTACCCAAACTAACACAAAGTGATGATGAAAATCTGAACAGACTCATAAGAAGAGAAGAGATTGAAAAGGTAATAAAAAAAACTGCCAGCAAAGTGCCCTGGCTCAGATGGCTTCTCTGGAGAATTCTACCAACATTCAGACAAGAGCTTACACTAGTACTACTCAAACTATTTCACAACGTAGAAAAGGAAGCGATACTTCCAGATTCTTTCTATGAAGCCAGCATAACCCTGATACCAAAACCAGGCAAAGACGCCATGAAAAAGGAAAATTACAGACCAATATCTCGCATGAATACAGATGCAAAAATTCTCAACAAAATTCTAGCCAATAGAATTCAGCATCATATCAAAAAAATAATATACCACGACCAAGTAAGATTTATATCATGTATGCAAGGATGGTTCAACGTTAGAAAGTCCATCAATGAAATCCACCACATAAAAAGAAAGAAAAGAATCACATGATCAACTCAATTGATGCAGAAAAGGCATTCAACAAAGTCCAACACCCATTCCTGATAAAAACTCATAATAAAATAGCTATAGAAGGGAAATTCTCAACATAATAAAGGACATCTACGTAAAACCAACAGCCAACATCATTCTTAATGGAGACAGGCTGAAAACATTCCCCTTGAGAATAGGAACAAGACAAGGATGCCCTTTATCACCACTCCTATTGAACATTGTGCTGGAAGTCCTAACTAGAGCAATAAGGCAAGAAAAAAAAATGAAGGACATCTAAATTGGTAATGAAGAAGTTAAACTGTCCCTATTTGTGGATGACATGATACTATACATAGAAAACCCAAAAGACCCCGTGAGAAAACTACTGGAACTAATAGAAAGATTCAGCAGAGTAGCAGGATACAAGATAAGCATACAAAAATCAGTTGGATTACTATACAGCAATAAAGAGAACAATGAAAGGGAAATCAGGAAAACAAATACCATGTATAATAGACCCTAAAAAAATAAAATACTTAGGAATAAATCTAACCATGGATGTCAAAGATCCACACAAAGAAAACTGCAAATCACTACTGCAAGAAACCCAAAGAGATCTACATAAATGGAAAACATACCATGCTCATGGATAGGTAGACTCAACATTGTGAAAATGACAATTCTACCCAAAGCAATTTACAAATATAATGCAATCCTGATCCACATACCAACAACATTCTCTAAAAAGATGGAAAAACTAATCATTAACTTAATATGGAAAGGGAAGAGGTCCCAGATAAGTAAAGCACTATTGTATAAGAAGAATAAAGTAGGAGGACTTGCACTATCTGACCTGAGAACTTACTACACAGCTACGGTAGTCAAAACAGCCTGGTACTGCTACAATAACAGATACATTGACCAATGGAAGAGAATTGAGAACCCAGATGTAAATCTTTCCTCCTACTGTCACCTAATCTTTGACAAGGGCCCAAAGTCCATCAAATGGAGAACACACAGTCTTTTTAACAAATGGTGCTGCCACTACAGGATGTCCATCTGCAGAAGAATGAAATAGGACCCATACCTCACACCATATACAAAAACTAATGCAAAATGGATCAAAGACCTAAATATAAAAGTATAAAGTTCATAGAAGAAAAACTAGGATCAACGCTGGAGGCCGTAATACATGGCATTAACAGGATACAAACCATAAGCAACAACATACAAACTCCAGAAGGCAAGGTATATAACTGGGATCTTCTAAAATTAAACACTTATGCTCATCAAAAGACTTCACCAAAAGAGTAAAAAGAGAACCTACAGACTGGGAAAAAATTTTTGGCCATTACAAACCAGAAAATGTTCTAATCTCTAAAATGTACAGGAAAATCCAACACCTCTACAACAAAAGACAAATAATCTATTTAAAAATTGGGCCAAGGAATTGAACAGACACTTCACCAAAGAAAACATTCAAGTGGTCAACAGACACATGAGGAAATGCTCGTAATCACTAGTCATTAGAGAAATGCAAATCAAAACCACAATGAGATACCATCTCACCCCAGCATTACCGGCACGAATCAAAAAAACTGTAAATAACAAATGTTGGAGAGGCTCTGGGTAGATCAGAACTCTTATGCACTGCTGGTGGGAAGGTAAAATGATACAACCATTTTGGAAAATAGAAATACCATGTGATCCAGCAATCCCATTCCTAGGAATATATCCTAGAGAAATAAGATCCATCACAGGAACAGACATATGCGCACCTATGTTCATTGCAGCATTGTTCATTAATATAAAAAAAAATGGAAACAACCTAGATGCCCATCAACAGATGAATGGATAAACAAACTATGGTACATACACACGGTGGACTATTACACAAGGATAAAGAACAATGATGAATCTGGAGGGCATTATGCTGAGTGAAATAAGTCAATCACAAAAGGATAAATATTGTATGAGATCATTACTGTAAAAACTAATGAAAAGGTTTACACAAAAAAAGGAACAGTCTTTGATGGTTATGAGGGAGGGAAGGGGTAGGAGGGGAACCACTAAATAGACAATAGATGAGTGGTAACTTTGGTGAAGGGTAAGACAGTACACAATACTGAGGAAGCCCACACAACTTGTATGAGGCAAGGTCATGGAAGTTCCATAGACACATCCAAATTCCCTGAGGGACCGAATTGCTGGGCTGAGGGCTGTGGGGACCATGGTCTCAGGTAACATCTAGCTCAATTGGCATAATATACTTTGTAAAGAAAATGTTCTACATTCTACTTTGGTGAGTAGCATCTGGGGTCTTAAAAGCCTGTGAGCAGCCATCTAAGATACTCCAGTGGTCTCACCCATTTGGGAGCAAGGGAGAATGAGGAAAACAAGATACAAGGGAGAGATTAGTCCAAAGGACTGATGTACCACAACTATCATGGCATCCACCAGACTGAGTCTAGCACAACTAGATGGTGCCCAGCTACCAACACTGACTGCTCTGACAGGGATCACAACATAGGGTCCCGGACAGAGCTAGAGAAAAATGTAGAACAAAATTCTAACTCACAATAAAAGACCAGACTTACTGGCCCGACAGACACTGGAGAAACACCGAGAGTATAGTCCCTGGACACCCTTTTAGCTCAGTAATGAAGTCACTTCCGAGGTTCACCCTTCAGCCAAAGATTAGAAGGCAAGAGGGGACAGGAAATCTGGTAATAGGGAACTCAAGGTCGAGAAGGAAGAGTGTTGACATGTTGTGGGGGTTGTTAACCAATGTTATAAATCAATATGTGTACTGTTTAAAGGGAAACTATTCATTCTGTAATCCTTCATCTAAATTACAATAAAGAAAATTTAAAAGCAAAGAAAACCCTATGACCATCAAAAATGAAAAAAATGTCCAATTCATTTAATTAAATAAATCAAATTACAAAAAATCCAACTAAAATAAAAAGGATCATAACAAAATACTGAAAAATTGTACTCCAGCAAATTTGAGAACCTAGAGGAAATGGGCACATTTCTAGAAGCACACTACTTACCTAAACTAGTACAAACTGAGACAGAAAATTTGAACAGACTCATAACAAGAAAATGAAGAGATATTAAAAAAAAATTGCAAACATTAAAAAACCCTGGCCCAGATGGCTTTTCTGCAGAATTCTACCTAATTCAGAGAATCACTCACACCAGTGCTTCCCAAACTATTTCAGAACATAGAAAATTAAGGGATACTTCCACGTTCATTCTATGAAGCCAGCAAAATCTTGATACCAAAGCCAGGCAAAGATACCCCAAAAAAGAAAATTACAGACCGATATCTCTCATGAATATAGATACAAAAATTTTCAACAAAATTCTAGCCAATAAATTCAGCATCATATCAAAAAAAAAAAATACACCACAACCAAGTGGGAATTATACAAGGTATTCAAGAATGGTTCAACATTAGAAAATCAATGTAATCCACCAAGTAAATAGAAGAAAAGAATCACATGATCATCTCAATCGATGCAGAAAAGGCATTTGACAAAGTCCAACATCTATTCCTGATAAAAACTCTCAATAAAATAAGAATAGAAGGGACATTCCTCAGCATAATAAAGGGCATCTATACAAAACAAACGGCCAACATCATTCTCAATGGAGAAAGGCTGTAAAGATTTCCTGTGAGAATGGGAAGAAGGCAAGCATGCCCTTATCACCGCTCCTATTTAATGTTGTACTGGAAGTCCTAGCTAGAGCAATGAGGCAAGAATAAGAAAGAAAGGGCATCCAAATTGAAATGAAGAAGTAAAACTATCCCTATTCACAGATGATATGATCTTATACATAAAAAACCCCAAAGATTCCACAAGAAAACTACAGGAGCTAATAGAAAGAGTCAACAGAGTAGCAGGATATAATAAGATCAACATACAAAAATTAGCTGGATTTCTACACACAGGGTTTCCTAGCATCCATTAGACAATGTTGTATTTGTTGCTTTCAACAGTCATACATATTTTTAGAAACTTGAGATGAAAAGTAGTCTATTCTCTTTGCTCAGATGTTTACCATTTCTGTTGCTCTACCTTTATTCCTAATATTCTAGGATTTTGTTTGCTATAGTTTATATTCCACCTGAATAAATTACTTTATCATTTTTTAAAAAAAATAAGTCTATTATCTTTCATCTGAGAATGTCATTTTATATTAAAATTTTGGATTGTATACTGTACATTTTGAATAGTATGTATTCAATACATAATCAAATTAGATTCTGTTTAAATCATCAGCAGAAGGTCTGATTGTTTTAGCAGTCCGTCAATCCACAAAGTTCAGATAGCACATTTAGGCCCACTTTCTGTGGGATCTGGTACCAATGTAAGGTTAGTTTTCAAAATTTTTGTGGTACTGATTCCAGTCAGTTTCAAGTATGTGTAATTTAGGAGTGAGTCCTGAATTTTACACAAAAAAATCTAAAGATTTCCTTTCTCCAGCTCTCTCCTTATGTTATTTCCACCCATCCTGTTCCCAGGGGTCTCCTTTCCTGGCAATCTGGTTATAAAGCCAGGCTTTACCTTTCCCACATTGTTGCCATGGCTCCACCCTGTAGGGTTCACCATGCTGGTGGGGAAGGACAGGAGTTCTGCCTCTTTGCTTGAGAATTCTTGGTTGCACTTGCCAGTGGGGAAGCAAAGGGGCATCCACTCTTTGTTGGTACTTACTTAGTGTAGGGTGGGGATAATCAAGATAGGTCCACCCTGCGAGGTTCAGTGCCACTACACCAGTGGGGAGTTTTAAGGGTGCCACCTTTTTTCTGGAATTTGCTTGGTATGGGGTGGAGAGAGTCAACAGGTCCCCACCCGACAGTATTTGTTTCTGCCACACTGGTAGGAAAGGAAAGGGGTGTTATTTTTTGCTGCATACTTGGCACAGAGTGGGGAGATTCCAAGGACTGTGCTCTTCAGGGTTCACATCTGCCTTTCTGGTAGAGACAGAGTAGGGCAACACTCCCTTGGTGCTGCTCACCTGGAATAGGGCAGCTGAAGTCAAAAGGGTTCTGCTCCACATGGAGACTCTCTTCCCAGTCCTCTGACTAGAGAGACTGAGCTTTTCTTGGGGGTATTTTCTGCCTACGTTTCTTGTCTGTTTTGGGATTCAGGATGCTCTAGCACCCAAGCTGGCATATATAGGAAGCAAAAATGTCACCAGACAGTGAAATCCTGGAGTCTTGAAATCTGTATCTGGTCCACCTGCTTTTATCAACATTTCAGAGTCTTCTGATAGTTGCTGTATGTGTCTTAACCCACATTAACCAGAAATTCCAAACTACTTGAGAAGGTTGTCTCTACATGCTGATGCTATTTCCCTTCCACTCATTCTTCAACACACTGCAAGCTGTATTTGTCTCAGCACCGCTTTAAATATCTCATCAACATCCACGTTGCTAAATTCAACTGGATTTTATTTCTCAGTAGAATTTGGAATTCTAATTCTTGTAACATTCTATTCCTTTGCTTTTCATGATCCAACAATCTCTTAATTTTTCTCCTGCTTAGGTGGTGGTTCTTTCTCTGTCTCCTTTGAATGATCAAAATCCCTTGCCTAGGCATTAAATACTATGATTTTTCAAAGATCATTACTAGATTTCTTTTACTCTCTACTCTCTCCCTAAGCAAGTTTAGCTGTGCCCAAGGCTTCAATAACTATATATATGCAGATGACTTATAAACTTACATCATCATCTCAGATTTCTCCTTTGAGCTTCAGACATTAATGTCCACCTGCCTCCTTAATGTCTCAATTTTAAGCTTGACATGGTCAGAAATGATCTCATGATCATCCATGCAATACCTGATTATTTCCAGTGTTCCTTATCTATCCTGATCTGTGATCATACCTGATATCCACTTCTCCTTCATCCTTCAATATCTTATATTTCACAATTGATTTCACCTCTTAAAAACCTCTGAAGTATGTTCACTTCTCTTATCTCCACTGTCATGATCCTAGTGCAATCCAGCATCATCTTTCGCCAGGATTATCACAAAAGCCTTTTATCTGACATCCCTGCATACCATATCAAATCACAATGAGCTCTTTAAACAATCAGTCTGACCATGTAAACCAGCTTAAAAATTGTTTGCTTTTAGAATAATCCTATCTTCTAAACCACAAGGCCCTGTATATCTAGTACTTGTCCAATGCTTCAGCTTGATTAATTTATTCATGCACTTATTCAATAAATATTTATGGAGTGCCTACTATGTACTAGGAGTTGTTTTTTTGCTGGACAATAAAACAAAGTCCTTGTTTTCATGGAACTTATATTCTAGTGGGAGAATACATACACAAAACACATAAACAGAAAATTAAGCTGCACGCCATTTGGTGTTAAGTAATAAGATGCAAAATATATCAATGTAATTGGACAGAAAATGATGGTGGAGGTGTTATTTTAGTAAGATTGCCAGAGAGAGCATAACTGAAAAGGTGACATATGAGCAGTGACCTGGAGAAAATGGAGCAAGTCATGTCAATACTTAAGGGAAGAACATTCCAGGCTTAGGGAACAGCAAATGCAGACTCTGAATCAAGAATGTGCTTGGCTGTTCAAGGATCAGTGAAAAAGCTAGCGTTGTTCAGTGGAGTGAGTAAGGGGGATTGCAGCAGATGATAGCAGAAAGGCTAGGGGTCCAGTTGTATAGGGCTTTGGAGGCCATAATATAGACTTTAGATTTAATTTTTTTTTTTTCATCAAGTAAGAAGACAAGGATGGGTTTTAAGCAAGAGGCATCCTTCCTCTAAAGACAGTTGTTGCACCAGAGCCCCCTTTTATGAAACGCCAAAGCTTTCTCAGAGCTGCACTGAGGTCTGAGTTTCTTCCTGTTGTGTCCTCCTTCCTTCCCCATCTCCTTTCACAGATGTTGGACCTGCATTATGGCCTGAAGCCTTTCCCTGCCTCTTTCTCTTCCCTGACAGTCAATAGATCTCTAGCACTTGTAACTCCATCTTGGCATAGAGGACCCACCTGACACAACCCCCAATTACTAAGTTTTCCAAGGCAATCCATTTTATTCTTTCATTATGTTCTCTCCTTAAATGCTAAAATTCAGTTAGTTACCAAGTTCTATTAATTTTGCCAGAAAAATATGTCCCTCTAATCCAGTTTTTTCTTAAAGTGGTCTTTCCCATATTCTTGGGGATCCACAAATTCTCAGGTCTTAGTTCTTTCTTTTAATTTTGATGATCATCTAAAAACAGATTATAGCTCAATGCAACTTTATAAGTAAGCATTACACAATTTTGTTATCAGTCAAGGCCCAATCAGAAGATAGAACCATATCAGCAATTTGAAGAGGAAAAAATAAGAATCGTTAGCTATCAAAAGGAGTAAGAGAGAATGGTAAAGGATACAGAAATAGCACATGTAAAAAGAAGCTACTACCTGTAGGGTTGAAGGAAATGAACAAGAAAGGAACTACGTGCTTAGAAGAGTCCATCCAAGGTTGAGATTGAGACCTCATTGTGGATATGTGGTTGCCACAGAAGCATGTAGCCTACTAGTGGCAAGGAAACTTGCCAGAGGCTGATTCATAGGAATGGCCCTCTAAATGGCTGGAGAATCTTGCTGGACAGTGGAGAGCACAGCTGGCCCCAACGTCTGTTGAGGTGAGTACTGCTGGACCTCTCATACCTGATCTACTGGCAGATTCTTCCCAAAACAGCAAATCAGAGCTAGCAGGAAAAGGCCCTTCTTCTTGTTATGCTTGTAGTGCTCCTGCAGTGCCCTCTGTTGACAAAACCTAACATGGATCCAGATACTAATAGAGAAATATGTACAGGGTCTGGCTCCAATGTCATAAAGTAGACAAAGTAAGGTAGATTTGGAGCTGAGAGGCAAGAAATTATTACATTCACAAATAAAGGCACACGTTATTACATTAACAAATAAATAATGGTGAAATGTAATGTCATACCTTTGATGTGGTGAAACCCATGTGAATTTGTTCAGTAAAGATTAGTAAGTAAACACAAGTAAGCCTGTGCTTACTTTGCTTACCGGATTATCTGCCCCTGCGCACCATTTTCACGCACATTGACTTTTGGTGTACTTTTATACCCAACAGCTAACACTTGTGTATCTTTGTCAGAGGATTGCCCTCAGGCTGCCAGGGACTGCTTTCCCAAAGTGACTGGGAAATCATGTCTTTCCAGGGACATCCTCATCCAGTGACTGATGGGTGCATGAGTATAAATATTAGGACTCCCTTGTCCCTGTTTAGGACAACTCTGGAGTGAGAGCTACCCTGTCTTCAGAGCTCTTCTGCAGAATTAAGCCAAAATTAACCTCCATAAGATTTTCCTTGGAATCATACCCTCACTTGGCATCCTTCCCTTCTCTGTCCCACTTGTCTTTTCCCATAGTGGTTTTTCCTGAGAACCATCAGTCCAGAAAAACAAAACAAAACAAAAAGCAGTTACCGAGTTGATTCCAACTCATGGTGACTCCATGTGCATCAGAGTAGAAATGCCTTCCACAGGGCTTTCGTGGCTAATCTTTCAGAAGTAAATCACCAAGTCTTTCTTCTGAGGTACCTGTGGGTGGATTTGAACCCCCCACCGTTTGGTTAGCAGCTGAACACATTAACAATTTGCACCACGCAGCGACTCCTTCCTGAGAACACTTCCTAATAAGTCTCATTCACAAGAATTCTTGTCTTAGGGACTGTATCTGGGGAAACCAAACTAAGTCAGATGTTACATAAATAAAAGTTTTGCAGTGGTTTAAGAAGAAAAAAGAATGGAATCATAACATGGTACACAGTAGTACAGAAATGCACATGTATCATGCCATTCAGTATCATATCTATGGTGTGAAGAATTGTATGGATGAGGTCATGGCACATATCAACTTATAATGGATCTCTAGCAGTAAAAGCGTAGCAGTAAATACATAACCTTGGGCAATAACTGGACTAGTCAACTGTTTAATCCAGATTTCAATAATGTCACAATTCTCTTAGAATGCATAAGAACCTAGCTTTACAGAAATACTAGGAGACATCTCATTAAAACTGTCATTCTAGAAGGGCTCACCAGGAGAGTTTTGATTAAGTATAGGGTTGGAAACAGAGCCTGGAAGTTATTAATGCTATTTTGTAGAGTATACTTATGCAAATAGTCATTTCTTACACAAGTATTATAAAAGCAGATTAAAAATAAAATGGATTTTGAGGCTATTTTTTTCCCTTAAATGCAACAATGGCAATTTAATTTCAGCAAAACAATATTATCTGTCACATTAAAATTAATGTTAATTTGAATTTTATCAGTTTCATAATTTTGCTTGTATTTAATTTTAATATAGTTTAGGTTTTATCATTGTATATGAGCTAAGAGGATAAGGGATTTATACTTAATTTTATCTCTATATGTTTTTAAGTAATAGTATAAAAACAGAGAAGTGTTGACGGCTTTAATGTATTTTACTAAAAGAACATATATCACTGAGGTTGGAGAAATAGTTTTCAGAATGAGGTTCTGGAACAACTAGCAGCAGCATTAACTTGGAACTTGTTCGAAATGCAGTCTCTGAGCCCTAGTCCAAAAACAAAACAAAACAAAACAAAACCATTGCCGCTGAGTTGACTCCAACTCATAGCAACCCCATAGGACAGAGTAGAGCTGCTCTATAGGGTTATCCAAGGAGCAGCTGGTGGATTTGAACTGCTGACCTTTTGGTTAGCAGCCAAGCTCTTAACACTGCCACCAGGGCTCCTAGCCCTGGTCCATGCTTGCCAAACCAGGGACTCCATGGGTGGGGCTAGCAGTCTGTGTTTTAACAAGCCCCCCAGGTGATTCTGATGCAGTGAAGTTTTAGAACAGCCACTCTAATCCATCCTCTCTCCCTTGTTCAGTTTCTCATCCTCTCTTGGACCTCCTGGACTACAATCTTTATACTCCTAATTGTCCTCCACACAACTGTGAGATGGATCTTTCTAGAGCACATTTAATCGTGCCACTCCCCCTTTAAATACCTTTAATGGTAACCTCTTTCACACCACTTTCTTAGCTGTAAAATGGGACTAACAATTCCCTGCATCAAGTTGTTGTGAGGCTAAGAATAAAGCATTAATTAAATGGTAACTGTCACTATTGCTATCATCCTTCTCATTTTTGCCATCAGCAGTACCATCTTCTGTTGCCTAAAACATTAATTAAAAATGTTTCCTAAGTTCAGGAAATTCTCCACTATATGTGTCTCTGCGGGAGGACAATCTTGGATTGACCAGCCTCCCTTGTCTCAGGCACATTACCTGTGTTAAGACTTTCAGATTCCCTGTCCCTGACTTTGAGTAGGGAGCACATGACTTACTGTTGCAGGGACAGTGAAGGGTTCATGTTGACAGAGTGGCAGCAGCAGGGACAATCAGTCCTCAGGACCAGCAGACATAGAGCTGATCCTGGTGGAACCAGTGCCCAGGATTAGTGGTGCAGTGGTTAAGTACTGGGTTGCTAACCAAAAGTTCTGTGGTTTGAACCCACCAGCCGCTCCACGGGAGAAAGACGTGGCAGTTTGCTTCCAAAAAGATTTATAGCCTTGGAAACCCTATGGGGCAGTTCTACTCTGTCCTATAGGATTGCTATGACTCAGAATCGACTTGATGGCAATGTTTGTTTTTTTTTTTTTTCCTTTTGATGACAGTAGTGAGTATAGAAAATGCCTGACTTACATCCTCCCCAAAGTCAACAACTTTAATAAAGATCAAGCAAAGTGAAGATTGTAATTTCAACTGCTTATGGTTATCACTCAAACCATAAGAACCTGTTCAATTGAATTACAACATAGAAAATTTGTTAAGTTTGTATCAGCCCTCTTCTTGGTTGCTCCGAAGACAAAATTTGGGCATATTAAATTCTCTGAATAAATTTGATTGTTTATCCTGTTCAGAGCCCCTTAGTGATTTAGATGACATTCACCTCCCACATCACAAAAGTGACACGTCCACAGGACAAACAGGCTCAGAGTTCTGCACGTGAATAGTGTCTACGCAACACCACAGAAGCCCTGGTGGTGCAATGGTTAAGCGTTCAGTTGCAAACTGAAATGTCAGTGGTTTGAACCCACCAGCTGCTCTGTGGGAGAAAGAGGTGGCAGTCTGCTTCTGTAAAGATTTCAGCCTTGGAAACCTTGTAGGGTGGTTCTACTCTGTTGCGTTGAGTGGAATCCACTTGACAGCAATGGGTTTGGTTTTAGGTTTGGTGGGAGAAGCTATGATGCAACAGTGGGGCGTCATCCCAGGAATCACTTTGGGATTGATTTTAGCTGTGGCTTTGACTGCTTAGCTTCTGTTTTTCATGTTATCTTTTTAGGTTTTTAAGAGATTGTGTGAGCTACTCCTTATTCATTTAAGACTTTACCCTCCCCCTTTTTTTTTGCATAAATCAGCCAGTCAGTATCTGTTGCTTACAATTAGGAAACTGACCCATATAGGCCTCAGACTCTGTTTCCAGATTCATGTCTGATTGCTTCCCTCTCCTGCCGCCCCCAAAAAACTAATGCTTCCGAAGTCCTGGAGCACTCATAATTTCATAAATGCTGTTGTTAGCTGCTGTGGAGTTGGCTCTGACTCATGGCGGCTTTATGTATAACAGAATGAAACATTTCCTGGTCCTGCAGCAATCTTATAAATATATGTACATAATTTCACCCTTCTTTATCTGTGCTTATGATGTTTCCTTTGCCTGGGGAATTCTTATCAGCTATTTTGCCTGGTAAAATCCTATTTATCCTTTGTTGCTGTTAGTCACCATTGAGTCTATTTTGACTCATGGTGACCCCATGTTTGCAGAGTAGAACTGCTCCATAGAGTTCAAGGATATGACCTTTTGGAAGCAAATCACCAGGCCTGTCTTCAGAGACTCCTCTGGTTGGATTAGGACTGCCAACTTTTCAGCCTGCAGTCGAATGCTTAACCATTTGTGTCATCCAGGGACTCTTATTTATCCTTTAAGATCCTCGAATTCCTGCCAAAACTAATCTTCACTACTTATGATTGGATATCTAAGGGATGGCCTACTTGTATTCAAGGTACTGAAATACTGAGATGCTTAGGAAAATGACTTGTAACAAAAGACTTCCTTTAGCTAGTAGACCAGTAGGGAAAAGAATCCCTGCCTATCTTTTCTGTAACTGACACACCTAGTTTTTTAAATATAATTTAGACATTGTAATTTTAACAGAGGAGTCCTTGGGTGGTACAAACGGTTAACATGCTCAGCTGCTAACTGAAAGGTTGGAATTTCAGTCCACCCAGAGGGGCCTTGAAAGACTGGCCTGGTGATCTCCTTCCAAAAAATCAGCCAATGAAAAGCCTACGGAGCCATTCTATGCTGACACATAGGGGGTTGCCATGAGTCAGAGACGACTCAATGGCAAAGGGAAACTGTGATGGAAGGTAATCAATTTTAGCATTATGACATAACCAGTCCACTAAAAACATCATGAAACTGAAACATGGTGAAGATTATTGATAAAAGGAAATAATGTATGAATAAAGTCCCTCTCCCCCCCTTTTTTAACTTAGGTCCCATTCTGGACATTGTGTTTGACTCCCTCTCTTATTTGTGTAGCAGCCATGTAGTTTGGGGTACTGAGTCTAGCTCCAGAGTTGTACCTGATTAGTCTGAGGTATCCGTGGTCATCATTTGTTTAGGAATTCAGACTTAAGCCAATCACACATGATATTATCCTTGACTAGGTGAACTATGTTGGCCCAGTCTGGCAAAAGAGTTTTGGTTCTTTCTCTACCTTACCCACTTCCACTCCCTATCTCCCTAACTTCTTGGACACCAGGAAACATGCAGCTTCAATGACCATTATGAGCCAAACTGCAATCCCAAGTTTGAAGCCAATACTGTAGACAACAGAAAAGACAGAACAATTCTGGGTCCTTGGTAACACTGTTGAACGACTAATTCACCAGCCCCAAATCCCACCCCATGCAAATTCACTGCATATAGCCATTTGGTTTGTGCATTGTACAACTCTACTTATATAAACTGAGATGTAACTGATAGCCCTGAAGTCCTTAGTCTGAGCTTATTGATATTAAAAACAGTATGTTACTTTTAATGCTTAAGGCAATTTGAACTTTTTCAAAGTTATTACTTGCAGATAAAAGTACTGTGATATCTACCTAACACACATTCCCTCATTTCTCTTATTTTGCCACTGCCAAGTGTGTCTGGCTCCCTGGTTACACTGATACCTCCTTGAGGGTAGGAGCACATGTGTCATCTTTGTATAGCTTGCATCTGACCTAGTACCTGGTACATAAGAAGCATTCAATTTAAATTCAGTTATCTTTAACATTTATGTTCTACTTCCCTATCTGAATTTAATGGTCTGTGGGAAAGAGACAATATATGATAACCCTTTTATATCCCTGGCAACTATTACAAGGCATATTCTCAATAAAATTTCTTGGTTGATAATAATAATTGATACACACCAATTGCCAATGAGTTGATGTCGACTTATAGCGACACTGTAGGACAGAGTAGAACAGCCCCATAGGATTTTCAAGGCTATAAATTTTTGGAAGCACACTGCTGCATCTTTTTCCCAAGAAGTGGCTGGTGTGTTTGAACCGTTGCCCTTTCATTTAGCAGCCGAGTGCTTAACCACTGCTTCACCAGGGCTCCTTAATTGATATACAGTTACTGTTTATCAAGTACCTACTCTATGCCAGTCATGTCTCCTGGTACTTCAGATATATTAACTCATTTAATCTCTACAAGCAACTTTGAAAGTAAGAAGTATTCTTGCCAATTAAAATCTTAGGAAAGCTATGGACCTACCTAAGATCACACAATTATCTTAAGTGTAAGGCCAGGAATATAAACTCAAATACATCTGGCTCATTGATAAAGATGATAATGATGATGATGAGACATATGAATTTGTTTCCTGCTCTGATACTCTATAATTATATAACCTTATTCCAAGAAAATAAATCTAGACTTCAGGGAATTCATGTTCAAAAATGAAAATGAGTCTGATGATTTCATTCCTGCCCCAAGATAGCACCCACTCAGAAAGTCAGCAGGTAGTTCAAACTACCCATTTCCTGGGTTAGCCTGAAACCCAGTCAAGCAGGGTGGAACCAGAGAGGCAAGACTCAGGGAGAGCACAAGCCTGATGAATATGGTCATGTGCTGAGAAGCCATTTGCTGGGACCTTCTGTTCTGCTCCCATATGCAACCAAAATCAAGCATGAAGCAATCACACCAAGATGCCAATGTCAGATCATCAGTAATGCAATTGTGTAGCAATCCTTATCAACTTCCTATGCCCAACAGTGTGCCAGACTCTGCAGGAAGTTGAGGAGGAGTAAATGGGCTTACAGTGCAACTGGGGAGAGGAACAAAACATCAACATGAAAAGATGACTAAGAAATAAGGTGATGTGTACTAAAAGCTAAATGCATAATGTAGGAAGGAAATTGGAGAAAGAATTTGAAAGATCACTGTGGGTTGAGGCAATCAGAAAAAAACTTCAAAGAAAAGACAGAGTTTGACCTGGGCCTTGACAAGTAAGGAATGTTCAGAGAGGTAGAGGGAAGGCACGCCACAGGACAATCAATATCAATATGTGGCCAAAATGTTGTTAAGAGAGTGGAGTGAGAAGATCATGGTGTTAGATGGGACAGACTGTTATTTATCTGCAATGCCAAGATAAGGGCATAATGGAGTTTCCAGAAGTTTTGGAGTGAAGAGACGACATAAGAAACGAGAAGCAAGACTGACTTCATAATGGATGTTATAGACCTGAGTTTTCTTGCATAACTCAAGTTTTGCCAGTTTTTGGGTAAATATGGCATGAAATAATACTAATACCCAAATCTACTGGTATTCTTCCCCAGGACCTCATCCCTCTATAATATTTCTGTGAGTCTCCTAGATCCACGGTGATTTGCTCTGTCCTTCTCCTTGATGGAAGGGCAACACATCACTACTTCCATTGTTAGCAGGGCTACCATAACAACACCGATACACTGACATAGGCATTATACCAATGCTGTGTTGAGCTAGGGAGGCACTAGAGTCCTTGTCATGTCAAAGTTCTCACAGAAGTGGGCACTCACTGAACTTTTCTCCATTCACTGAACCTTCTTCTCATCTGGGCTCCATGTCTTTATTGAGGGCCTATGAAAACAGAACTTTCAGCTTCTCTCCTTAGGGTTCAGATATGAGATCTAGGCCAGGCTCGAGTGTCACATCTTAGGTAAAGACTATCTGCCTTCCAAATTCCAGTCATCTCCCAGAACCCTCTGGGTAAAAAACAAGCAAAAAACTCAACAAATCTTGTGCAAATTGGCTTCTGGCAACTCTGCTCAGCAGTCCGCCAAATGTGCTCAGATACAGATATTTGCAGACTTTTTCCTCAAAGATTAGTTATGCTCTGATAGGTACCAATGGAGAATTGAAGGGACAGTGTTTACATTTGGGAACCCTTGGATGAGTTGTTGCTTGCTAGACTCTACCTAGTCAAAAATACCATGTCTCTCCCTCTTCTGCGGCACTTGTGCATTCCACAAACACCAAGCTTTCCTTGTCCTAATTATTCCATACCATGAAAGTGCCTGTAACCGACAGCACCACGGGTAGGTACATGGAAACACACTCAAGTCAGCCTCATCTATAAAGGGTTTGCAGGAATGCAAGGCAGCCAGCCACTGACAACATCACCTCAATCATTTCTCAAGCTTATGCTTCATCAAACTTCAGACTAATAAATTCTGTTTGTCTGACTGGGATGAGAATGCATCAAAGGCAAATGAGGCTACTTGGATGAAACATGGAGAAAAACAAACACATACAGATACACATTGATCTCTGATGTATTTTTCCTATCAAAACTGTTAACATTGGCTTCCCAATAAAAATTCCCCCAGTGCTTGGAGTTAACCTTGTACATGATTCACATGCTTTTTATTTGCTCTGTGTTATCTACAAACATTTCCTTCAGGCGCTAAAACACAGTTCCCTTTGGCCGTTCAAATGCAGGCCAAATCATAAATGACAAGTGGCCAGAGTTATATTATCTGCCTATGTCAGGGGAGCTATTGGTTTTGTATACCTCTCATTGGCTTGCACTAAGCATCTACCACCAGTATGATGAGATACTAACACTAGAGATTAACACCCAAGCTTGACTGACCTGGATTCCTCAGGGGTTTGGCTTACCTGCTGCAACTCAACCCACCCAACAGTGAGTTCTAACATTGAAACACCTACTTCAAATTCACTTAGCAGTTTCATAAGGAATATTAAAGCACTTGGGTCTTGATTATTTTAATTCAGAACTAATTCTTTAAGTCGACGATCGAGAATCCTAAATACAACTATTTTCTTAACTGGTATTGTTACAGCATGAATATTTGCAGAGCCAAAACACATCAGTTTTTGAAGTGTTGAGTCCATTAGCCTCTGTATGCACTGTAAAAAAAAAAAAAAAAAAAAAAAAACATGGGTACTCATTCAGCATACAACCTAAGGACAAGAGCAAAAAGGTAAAAACTATATCAGTTACCTAGAAAAAGGAAACTGGCAACTCAGTCTGCCTGCCAGCATCCTGGAAAGTTGCATTTAAATAATTTTTCTATGTGCTATGTGTGCCCATTCTACTTGTGGTCATTCATTAATTCCACAAATATTTACCAAGTGTCTGTTATGTTCTGGTTAGGGTTCCTAAGTGGCACAAATGGTTTGTGGCTTGATTATTAACCTAAAGATTGGCAGTGGCACACAGAAGAAAGACCTGGCAATCTGCCTCCATAAAGACTGTTGTTGTGTGCTGTTGAATTGATTCTGACTCGTAGTGATACCATAGGACAGAGTGGAACTGCCCCATAGGGTGTCCTAGGCTGAAATCTTTATGAGAGCAGACTGCTAGGTCTTTTCTTCTGTGGAGTTGCTGGTCTGTTCGAACCACCGACCTTTTGGGTAGCAGCTGAGCATTTAACCACTGAAAACCCAATGGAGCAGTTCTACTCTGTAGCACATGGGGTCACCATGAATTGAAACTGACTTGATGACAAGGAGTTTGGTTTTTGGCATTATGGTTTGTTACGTCACTATAAATTATAGACTTAAATCTGAGCAAAACACAGTCCTTACTTTTGAAGAACTTGGCATCTACTGGAAGAAAAAGTACACAGGAAATTACAATACAGAATTGAGGGCTGTAATGAGGTAACTAGAAAGTTCTATGGGAATAGACAGGCAGCTGATCTGGCCTTTGTGGGGCCAGAAGTCTGTCAGGTCTAGAATTGTAAACTTACCTTTCCCATCTCACTCTATTCCTGCCTGTCTCCATCTTCGTCACCAATTGCGGGAGGACAGTTTTGCATCTCAGAGATTATATGCACTAATTGGCAAATCTGGGAGACAGAGCAGCATAACAAGAAAGCATAGAGACTGTGGAGTCAGAAGGATTGAGTTCAAATCCCAACTCTAAAAGCCACACCAGTTGCTGCCAAATTGATTCCAACTCATGGGAACCCCATGTGTTTCAGAGTAGAGCTAAGCTCCACAGGGTTTTCAAAGCCTGTGTTCTTTCAGAAGTAGATCACCAGTCTTTTATTCTGAGGTGTGACTAGAATGCCAACCTTGCAGTTAGTAGCCTAGCGGTTAGCAATTTGCGCCACAGTGGGACTCAAAAAAAAAAAAAAAAAATCCCAGCACTACCTAATTCTAAATATTATATTGAGCAGTCACTTAACTTCTCTGTGCTCTGCTTTCCTCATCTGTAAGACAGAATATTGCTGATCCTGTCACATAGTGATATTTTGAGGATCAGATAAGAAAGTATATGTAAACCAGCATAGAATAAATCCAAATAGGTGTCAATTTTCACTGCTGTTGCTGCTATTACTACTCTGGCCATATGTAGGACACAATAGATGTCTGGACATTGGAAAATCATTCTATCATTCCAATCCCTTTGTTTCTAGGGTCTTCCTTCTTGGTCTTGATAAGGTCATTACCAATGCCAGTGGCATCAACAATCTCAGTTTGGGCTATAAATCTCTCAATGTCCTAAATAAAAATAAACATGCTATGATTCAAAAAAAATCCTGCCCCCAGAACACTTAACTAGTCCCAATTACATACAAAATGATTCTTATGTTTTCAGAGAGATGGAAATAAAGTATCACAGTAGAAAGATCGATGAGAAAAACCTGTTGAGAAAAATAGGTATCATTTTTACATTAATAACAGGTTTCTCACACTCCAGGTAGGCATAACACACTTGAAACACTTTTATTTCTTTTAAAGAGCACCAAGGCTGGAGCAGAGAAACTGAAGAGGACAGCAACCTCCCCTGCCTGATAGAAATGGACATGAAGGGAGCTGTGAGGGAAATTGCTTCCTGACCTACAGAAGAGCAAAGAGCAAGAATACCTGATGTTCTGCAGGCCGAACTTTTATCAAATCAACTTCTAACAACATTCCAGATAACGGCTTTACTGGGAATCACGGGTAAAGGAGCTTAGGATATTAAAAATAACATCAAGACTCTCGCAGCGTGAGCTTCGATCACTAATGAATCCAGTGTTCCTGCTATCCAAGTGAGTATGGTGGCCGTCCTTTGAACTTCTATGTTTTCAAGAACAGACAGCTATAGAATGAACCAGCCGCAAGGCGAGGGTTACGTCCTTGAAATGCATTCATTTTGTGGAAGAAAGGAACTGGGGTGATGCTACTATTACATCACCCTTTCTCTGCTTGTTTTGGCACTTCACAAGGCAAACCACAGGTAATTCTCCTGGAATTAGACCATGACCTCTTTCTGGCCATCAAGTCTTTTAAGTTTGTTGAAGGATAATGTAATTTTTAGTTGTATTTCTGTGGACTACGAAATAGGGAAACTGAATGTTTGACATCAGGTATTCCTACTTTTTGCTCCCGTTTGTATCAGAAAGAAAACACCCCAAAGGAGAGCTTCCACTGCAAAAATCAATAGTTTGGTAGGTTAGGTACTTAGAACAATGGTGGAGCCATAGCGCAAAACATTATTTCTTTTTGGAAATTGCCTTAAGAGTTGTTTTACAACACTCACAAGTCTTTGTCTTTATCAAGGCCATTCCTTATTCAGGATCTGAATTTCTTAAAATCATCACCTAGTATTTAACAGCTCAGCTGCTAACCAAAAGGTCAGCAGTTTGAATCCACCAGCCGCTCCTTGGAAACCATGTAGGGCAGTTTTATTCTGTCCTATAGGGTAACTATGAGTCAGAATAGACTTGACGGCAAAGGATTTGGCTTGTTTTTTTTTTTTTTTTTTAACCAACCCTACTCCAAACTGTCTTAAGCTGCCTCCAATAGTCAAATCTACCTTGAAAAATATGATTCAGCACCATTTAAAAATATTCAAAAGAAAGACCTTTACAAGTAGGCCCAGAAGAGGGTACGAAAAATGCTAGAGCAATGTCAACGTCACTGGAGTACATATATAATAAACCTACCAAGGTGTCGAATTTGAAGGGGAGAAACTCTTTCATTGTTGATATGTAATTTCTGGTGTGTTTGGCTAGAAAATTAAATCACATTGCCAAATAATCACACCTGGTTTGTGAATTTATTTTTGGTCTATACGGAGATATTTATTATTTTACATTCTGTTCTCCTTCCTGTATTTCTTAAATTTCTAGGAGTTATGAACCTACAGTCTTAGGAATGCTAAAAAGCTGCTGCCATCCAGGAAGGAGGCAATTTGATTCACGGTATATCTCATGTCAGTTTGGTGCAAAAGAATACATTATGATCTTTTCCAAAGATCTTTTATCTGTCCGTTTATCTACCTACCAGTTTATCTACTTGTCTTATCTATATCAGTTTGCCTGTTTGGAAACAGCGATGGAAAGAGAGAAAGAAGAGGAAGACTAAGAAGGAATAAATGGATTAATTTAAGGTCTTCGAGGAACAGGGCATCTTAGAGCATGACTTTTTGATTTCTAATAAACAGTGCTTTCATATTTGAGGGTTGAAGTCTCAGACATATCCAGGACAACTGATATCATCTCCAAACTCTACAAAAGTGTTTGCCTCATTCTCCCATCTTCTCAGAGAAGATATTCTAGACACTGCAGGGTTAATATATGGTTAATAAAGGGGTCAAACATTCAAATACAAATTATCTGCAAAGAATTCAGAGTCTCTAAGTTTATATGGAAACCCCTTACTGACTGCCTTCCTTCCCTGTTTAAGCTATATTGTCTATATAGTCACCCACTTCCAGTGCCAAGCACAAAACCTGGTCAATTACCAATAATGTCACCACTAATTTGAAGGTTCCCATCTCTGAACACGTTCTGTCTTTCTACATTACCCTCCTCTGGTATGTCTACTCTAACAGTTCTTCCAACTATTGACCCAACCACCTTTCCATTGTCCATCACCACTTTTATGCCTCCTTACCTAGTTTATATTCCATAGCTCCTCAACTCCCTTTCACCTGCATCATACTTGCTGCCAAATCCAGTTCTCTAACCCTATGCTCTTGCACCTAAGCATCTGTATGTGGATACAAATAATACAAAGTCATGCTGACTGGTCTAATGTTAAATAACACCTCCCTCCAAAAACAAACAAACAAAACAAACTCGTTGCTGTGTTAAATAATCACTAGTAATTTCAAGTTGGTCCTTATCGCGTTTACTATACTTAACCATATTTCCCTTTCCCATTCTCCAACATGATTACTTTACACCTCCCTTCAAAACAGGATCTTTGTCACCTTTCTCTCAGCTAATTTCCTTGCTTCTTTTTTATTTACCAGTAAAATAGATTATATATTTTTATTGAATTGGAGGCTGCTTTCACATTAGTTTATTGTTGTTTTCCGTTATCAGGTCAACTCTGACTCGTGTGACCTTATGTGCAACAGAACAAAACATTGCTTGGTCCTGTGCCATTCTCATGATTGTGAGCATGTTTGAGTCCATCACTGCAGCGGTTGTACCAATCCACCTAACCGACGGTTTCCTACACCTTCACTGGCCCGCTACTTCACCAAACATGATGTATTCCTCCAGCAAGTGATCCCTCCTGATAATGTATCTGAAACAAGTGAGTTAGTGCTCTACTGCGATCCATAGTGTATTCATTGGCTAATTTTTGGAAGTAGATTGCCAGGTCTTTCTTCCTAGTCTGTCTTAGTCTGGAAGCTCCACTAACACCTGTCCACCATGGGTAACCCTGCTAGTATTTGAAGTACCTACAGCATAGCTTCCAGTAAACAAATCATATAAAGTGTAGACAAGCTCAAGATTACAAGTGAGTAGATGCAGCTGCCCTTCCCGGTTTCTCTTAGAAGTACGCTAAGTTTAGTTCAATACAGCCTGCACGGATTGAGTGATCTACCAAGTCAAAGGAATCCAGAAGAATGAAGGCTCACTGCCCCTCACAATTTTTAGCTAGAGGAGCAATCACGACAACATTCTAGGGTCTTCCCCACTAACATATAAGGCAGTTCTCTCACAATTCACTAGGCTCCATCTTTAAAATAACACCTATCTTAGTCCAAGCCACCATCATCCACGGGCTAGGCCATTGCAAAAGTCTCCAATTTTTTTTAAATTGTACTTTAGATGAAGGTTTACAGGACAAATCGTTTCTCATTAAACAGTATACATATTGTTTTATTACATTAGTTAACAACCCTACGACATGTCAACACTCCCCTTTCTCAAACTTGAGTTCCTTATTACCAGCTTTCCTGCCTCCTCAGGACTTCTAGTCCTTGCCCCTGAGCTGGTGTGCTCTTTTAGTTTCTTTTTGTTTTATAGGTCTGTCTAATCTTTGGGTGAAGGGTGAACCTCGAGAGTGACTTCATTACTGAGCTAAAAGGATGTCCGAGGCCATACTCTCTGGGTTTCTTCAGTCTCTGTCAGGCCAGTAAGTCAGGTCTTTTTTTGTGAGTTAGAATTTCGTTCTACATTTTTTTCCAGCTCTGTCGGGAACCCTCAATTGTGACCACTGTCAAAGCAGTCAGTGGTGGTACCCGGGCACTGTTTAGTTGTACTGGACTCAGTCTGGTGGAGGCCACGGTAGTTGTGGTCCATTAATCCTTTCAACTAATCTTTCCCTTGAATCTTTATTTTATTTTTATTTTTTATTGTACTTCAGGTGAAGGCTTACAGAACAAACAGTTTCTCATGAAACAGAAGTACACATGTTGTTTTATGACATTGGTTAACAACCCCACAACATATCAACCCTCTAACTTCTCAACCTTTTTATTTTTTGTGAAAATATACATAGCCAAAGATACACCATTTCAAAAATCTCTACAAGCACACCTCAGTGACATTGACTATGCTCTTCGAATTGTGCTGTTATTCTCACTTAAGATGAAGGCTTACGGAACAAAATAGTTTCTGATTTAACAGTTACTACAAATGTTGCCCTATGACAATGGTTAACAATCTCACAACACATCAACA
>NW_004443969.1:591128-592442 GCF_000243295.1 Trichechus manatus latirostris
TTTAGGGTTTCAGGATTGTTGTATTCTCTGTTCGGCTTAGTTTTTCAGATCTTTGCTGTGGGGGGATGGCGTGGTGCTTCTGCCTAGAGCGCCATCTTGCCAGAACTCCCCTCCCTTGCATCTTTAGTTTTATTCATTCTCCCTTGCTCCCAAAGGGATGAGACCAGTGGAGTATCTTAGATGGCCACTCACAGGGTTTTAAGACCCCAGACACTACTCACCAAAGTAGAAGGTAGAGTATTTTCTTTATAAACTATGTTATGCCAATTGAGCTAAATGTTCTCTGAGACCATGGTCTCCACAGCACTCAGCCCAACAATTCGGTCCCTCAGGCAGTTTGGATATGTCTAGGGAGCTTACATGACCTTGCCTTGGACAAGTTATGCTGGCTTCCCCCTTATGTGTACTGGCTGACCCTTCACCATAGTTAGCACTTATCTATTGTCTATTTAGTGTTTTTCCATCCCTACCCCTTCCCTCACTCATAACCATCAAACATTGTTTCTTTTTGTGTGTAAATCTTTTCATGAGTTTTTATGGTAGCGGTCTCAGACAATATTTGTCCTTTTGTGATTGACTTATTTCACTCAGCATAATGCCCTCCAGATTCATCCATGTTATGAGATGGTTCACAGATTCATCATTGCTCTTTATCGTTGCATAATATGCCATTGTGTGTATGTACCACAGTTTGTTTATCCATTCATCTGTTGATGAGCATCTAGGTTGTTTCCATCTTTTTTGCTACTGTGAACAATGCTGCAATGAACATCAGTGTGCATATTCCTATTCGTCTGATGGCTCTTATTTCTCTAGGATATATTCCTAGGAGTGGGATTACTCGATAACATGGTATTTATATTTATAGCTTTCTAAGGAAGTGCCATATCTTTTTCTAAAATTGTTGTCTCTGTTTGCATTTCCACCAGCCACGCGTAAGAGTTCCAATCTCCCCGCAGCCTCTCCAACATTTGTTGTTTCCCGTTTTTTTGATTCGTGCCAGTAATGCTGGTGTAAGATGGTATCTCTTTGTGGTTTTGATTTGCATTTCTCTAATGGCTAGTGATTGTGAGCATTTTCTCATGTGTCTGTTGGCCACTTGAGTGTCTTCTTTGGTGAAGTGTCTGTTCATTTCCTTTGCCCATTTTTTGACTGGATTATCTGTCTTTCTGTTGTAGAGGTGTTGGATTTTCTTGTAGATTTTAGAGATTAGACCTTTGTCTGACTTGTAATGTCCAAAAATTTTTTCCCAGTCTGTAGGTTCTCTTTTTACTCTTTTGCTGAAATCTTTTGATGACCATAAGTGTTTAATTT
>NW_004443969.1:593850-599568 GCF_000243295.1 Trichechus manatus latirostris
AGAATTTTTGCATCTATATTCATGAGAGATAGTGGTCTGTAATTTTCTTTTTTTATGGTGTCTTTGCCTGCTTTTGGTATCAGGGGTATGCTGGCTTCTTAGAATGAATTTGGAAGCATCACTTCCTTTTCTATGTTCTGAAATAGTTTGAGTAGTACTGGTGTGAGCTCTTCTCTGAATGTTTGGTCGAATCCTCCAGTGAAGTCACCTGGGCCAGGGCTTTCTTTCTGTTGGGAGTTTTTTCTATTACCTTTTCAATCTCTTCTCTTGTTATGGGTCTGTTCAGATTTTCCACATCATTTTGTGTTAGTTTGGCTAGGCAGTGTTTTTCTAGAAATTTGTCCATTTCCTCTAGGTTTTCAAATTTGTTGGAGTAGAATTTTTCATACTACTCTGTTATGATACTTTTTATTTCAGTTGGGTCTGTTGTAATGTCCCTTATTTCATTTCTTATTTGGGTTATTTTCATCCTCTCCTGTTTTCCTTTTGTCAACTTGGCCAGTGGTTTGCTGATTTTGTTGATCCTTTCAAAGAACTAACTTTTGGTTTTACTGATTCTTTCTATTGTTTTTCTATTCTCTATTTCATTTATTTATGCTCTGATCTTTATTATTTGCTTTCTTCTGGTGGCTATGGGCTTCTTTTGCTGTTCTCTATTTGTTTGAGTTGTGTAGTTAATGTTTTGATTTTGTCCCTTTCTTCTTTTTTGATGTGTGCATCTTTTTATATAAATAGACATCTGAGTAGTGTCTTTGCTATGTCTGAAAGGTTTTGGTATGATGTATTTTCATTCTTGTTTGATTGTAGGAATTTTTTTATTCTATCTTTGATTTCTTCTATTACCAGTGGCTTTTAAGCAGGATGTTTTTCAGTTTCCATGTAATTGATTTTTTTCCCTTACTCTTCCTGTTAATTTCTACTTTGATGATGTTGTGGTAAGAGAAAATACTTTGTATTATCTCAGTATTTTGGATTTTATTGAGGGTTTCTCTGTGGTCTAATATGTGGTCTATTCTGGAGAATGTTTCATGGGCATTGGAAAACAATGTGTACTTTGCAGCTGTTGGGCAGAGTGTTCTATATACGTCTATGAAGTCAAATTGGCTGACTGTGCCCTTTAGATCTTCTGTATCTTTGCTGAGTTTCTTTCTAGATGTTCTGTCCTTTACCGAGAGTGGTGTGTTGAAGTCTCCTACTATTATTGTGGAACTGTCAACTTCTCTTTTCAGTGCTGTTAGAATTTGTTTTGTGTATTTTGGGACTCTGTCATTGGGTGTGTAGATATTTATTATCATTATGTCTTCATGATGTATTGTCCCTTTAATCATTATATAGTGCCCTTGTTTGTCTACAAAAGCCTCCATTTTTCACTTTTGCCTTGAATGCAACAGCAGCCCAAATAATTATTTTAAAAGGAAATCAGGGCATGGGCTTTCACTTTTCACAACCTCCCATCCCACTTGAAATAATATCTGAAGTCATCATGATGGCCCCACCCAATACCTGCCCAAGCTGACTTCCCAATGTCCTATTCTTCCTCTCTCTCTCTCTGTGCTTCAGCCCCACTGGCCTTCTTACTGTTGTTCAAACATGTCAATTATTTTCATGCCTCACTTCTTTGCACTCCTTCGTCCTTTAGTTCTCATTCATCCCCATGTCTTCACATGGCTCAACTTTCCACTAATTACAATTTCTCCTCAAATTATTACCACTTCAGGAAAATCTCCAATGACATCTTAAAGAATTGTTTCTGCACACAAATACAGTCACTTTCTATTTCTTTCATATGCTTTATTATTTTTTAGTATTTCTCACTACCTGGTATTATATTATGTGTTTGTTTATTTTTGTATTCTCCACTAAGATGTTTGAATGGCCACTGAATTCCTTGCACGTAAAATACTGCCCACCACAGATCAAGCACTCAGTAATTGTTGAATAAATGAATGATCGGTCGGCATTATATTTATTCTGGCATATTTTAATTAAAACACTTTGACAGTAATCACCTTCTGTTGTTCTTCCCACCCACCTGTGAGGTAAGTGGTACAGGGATTCTTATGATCATTCCTTAAGGAATGAGAATTATGTCTCATGATTTCATGGACTGCCAAGGATCACTGCTCATGGAGGCAAATATGAGCAGGACTCCTGTCTACAGATTCTTAGTTCTGTCACCACGTTTGGCACTCTCAACCAGGCATACACAGACTGCCTTTTTATTTATTTATTGTGAGATATCTATATCAATGGGTGGCACAAACCATTGAGCACTCAGCTATTAACTAAAAGATTGGCAATTCAAATCCACTCAGAAGCACTTCAGAGAAAGGCCTGGTGATCTGTTTCCAGAAAAATCACAGCCATTGATAACTGTATGAAATGCGGTTCTACTTGGCACACGTGGGATTACGATGAGTCAGAATTGACTCAATGACAATTGGTGTATATATGTGAGAAAACATTTGCCATTTCAACATTTTTTTATCTGTACAATTCAGTGAGATTGATTACGTTCATCATGTAGTGCATCAATGAACAGTTCCAGGTCTCCTACCAGACTGCTGCTTTGCATTCAAACACCATCTATCTCTCTCCACATTTTTATGGCTTTTCAATCTTTAAGGTTTTCTAAGTAAAATACATAATTACAATCCCCATTTTAAAAAATGGGGACTTCTGGGCAACATGGCCCTCTAGGCAGAAGCACTGTGCTGTCCCTCCACAGCAAAGATCCAAAAAACTAAGCCAAACAGAGAAAACAGCAATCCTGAAACTCTAAGCATCAAATGAAGAGATAAAGAACTCAGCCAAGCACCAATGGAATAAGAAACTGACAGAGAACAGACAGCAAGGAGTGACACATGCAGAGGTTTGCTATCAGCTAACACAGCACGGATCCATCATCTTGGACTCCTATCAGAGACCAGTGAATGGGGGTACAAGAAAGCAGCTTCACAGAGCTTCCAGCAGGAGACAGAACAACCAGTAACCAGCGATATTTGCTTTCCCACTCCCCACCTTTCTTCACCCACACTTGGCCTGCTTGGCTTCCCATTGCCACAGTCTCTTGGCTGGAAAGCACCGGCTGCTTGGATTCCACCCACCCTCACTGGCCGACTCCCTAAGTGCCATTTATTGGTTGCTGGTGTTGCTTTTTTCCACTTCTTTAGATTTCTTGCTTACTTCTCACCACCTCCCCATCCTTTTGCTCAAATACCATCTTTGCTTCTTTCTGAAAGGCTGTGAAACTCCACTTGAATGAGAAACTGCTTCCTGGTCCATGCTGCCACACTGGTGGGATCCCCGGGCTTATTTTGGTTGTTTGTTTGGAACTGTTTATTTGGTTTCTTTTCTTTTCTCGAATTGGGAGCCCGTTCTTAGCTGGACAGTATTGCACAGCTTGGTATCTACCCCCTCAGTTTGCACAGACACACAGAAGATCCCTGCGGGCATTTCTTTCTTTGTGTGTTTTTTTTCCTGTTTTTTTTTTTTTATTTTTGTGGGGTTTTCTTGTTTTTTTTTTTTAAATTTGTTTTTCTTTTCCTTTTTTTGTCTTTCTTCATTACTCAGTTCTTGTCTCTCTATACCTTCCTTCTCTTCCTGTCCCCTGAATTCCTGGTGCTGAGTGGGACGTCTATGCCTTCTAGCTAGGCTGTACTTTAACACCTGGGAGCAACTTCTCCAGACCTCATAACCACAGTGGTGAGATCCCTGGGAGCTTTGGTTTTCTTTTTCCCTTCTAAATTTATTTATTAATTCTTTCCTTTCTTTTTTCTTCTTCTCCTTTTCATTTTTCTCCAATTCATAGTCTCTCATCTCTCCACTCCAACGGCAAGCTCCCCAGCACACTTTTATGTTTGTTTGTATGTTTCTGGCTCCTGTTCTTCTCCCCTCTCTGTCCTCTCTCCCATACCCATCTTAGCTCCACACATCACAATCTCCACCTCCATACTGCCTACCAGTACCCTGCACTTAATATCACACCACCAAGCATCACAGGCAACACCTACTGGAACCTGCCCTGCACTGATTACTGGCCTTCCCTGGGGGCCGAAGTAAGTGCCAACAACAACCCATCCCAGTAACTCCTCTTCAGCTAGAGCTGCCCTGCTGTACCATATCTGAGCGACTGGCCCTGCCAATTGGAGAAGGAGGCAAAAAGTATCATGCCCATGACAAGCAAACAACACAGAACACACAGCCCACCTGCTCAGACATAGCCAAATAAAAAAGGACAAAACAAACAAATCTACAATCAATAAACAAGAAAAATACCTACTGCATGACCTGAAGACAGCAGAAAATATCAAAACATTTACAAAAACAGGACAGGATGGTTCCAGTAGGCATCCAAAATAAAACACCAGAGGACTCTCTTCTGGAAGAAAATGCACTAGAACTACCTGATAGGGAATTCATATCTCTAATACTCAGAATTCTCCAAGAGTTGAAGCAAAAAGAAGAGAAAAATGAGGAAAAAATAGGCAAATTCATGGAAAATACAGACAAAAAAAATGGAAGAATTCAGGAAAATAATGCAGGAACAAAATGCCAAAATAAATTCACAACTACAAATTATACAAAAACAACAATTAGAAATCCAAAAGGTAAACAACAAGATTTCAGAAATGGATGTGTCACAGAAGGGCTAAGGAGCAGATCTGAAACAGTGGAAGACACGATCATCAGAACTGAAGAGAAACATTTGGATATAACTTTGTTTGAGGAAAACTCAGAAAAAAGAATGAAGAGACCCTGAGAATTAAGTGGAATACAATCTAAAGGAAAAATTTGCAAGTGATTGGAGTTTCAGAACAGAGGGAGAAAACAGAAAACACAGAGAGGATCATGGAAGAACTGCTGACAGAAAACTTCCCCAATATCATGAAAGATGAAACGCTGGCCATACAAGAAGCTCAATAAGCCCCATATAGGATAGACCCCCCCCCCAAAAAAAAATCACCAAGGCATATCATAATCACACTTACCAAGACAAAGACAAACAAAGAATCCTGAGAGCAGCTCGTGGAAAACAAAAAGTCACGTACAAAGGAGAAACAATAAGACTAAGCTCAGATTATTCAGCAGAAGCCATGCAGGCAAGAAAACAATGGGATGACATATATAACACCTAGAAAGAAAAAAATGCCAGCCAAGAATAGTATATCCTGCAAAACTCTTGTTCAAATGTGATGGTGATATTAGGACATTTCCAGATAAACAGAAATTAAGGGAATATGTAAAAACCAAACCAAATTTACAAGAATTATTAAAGGGAGTCCTTCGATCTGAGAACAAACAACTTCAGCTCACAGGCTGAATCTAGGATGAAGGATCATACCAGCCAGATAACAATCTAGGAAAAGAACTCTCAAGGACTATCCAAAACCAAAAGAAATACAACAGGGATTCAGAGCAGTTAATCTGTAAATGGCAACAACATCAGAACAATAAAAGAGGGAATATACAGTGTAGGTATAGAAACTTCTAATGGAGAGCAAGGCAAGGTGATACCAAGTAATAATAGATTGCTTCAAACTTAGAAAGATAAGGGTAAATTTCACGGTAACCACAAAGAAAGTTAACAAACTTACTCATAAAAATAACGAGGAAAAACATAAAGTGTCAGTAAAAACAAAACATACAAAAACAAACAAAATGGAAAAAAAATCCACAAGCAAAAGGAATTCAGCACAGGAGAGTAAGAAGAACAAA
>NW_004443969.1:601281-637990 GCF_000243295.1 Trichechus manatus latirostris
AACAAAATTCTAGCCAATAGAATTCAACATCATTTCAAAAAAATAATACACCACTACCAAGTAGGGTTCATACCAGGTATACAAGGATGGTTCAACATTAGAAAATCAATCAACATAATCCACCACATAAATAAAAGGAAAGAAAAAAATCACAGGATTATCTCAGTTGACGCAGAAAACACATTTGACAAAGTAAAACACCCATTTCCGATAAAAACTCTCAAAAAAATAGGTATAGAAGGGAAACTTCTCAACATAATAAAAGGCATCTATGCAAAACCAACAACCAACATCATTCTTAATGGATAGAGGCTGAAAACTTTCCCCTTGAGAACAGGAAGAAGACAAGGATGCCCTTTATCACCACTCCTATTTAACATTTTGCTGTAAGTTCTGGCTAGAGCAATAAGACAAGAAAAAGAAATAAGGGGCATTCAAATTGGCAATGAAGAAGTTGAACTGTACCTGTTTGCAGATGATATGATATTATATGTAGAAAACCCTAAAGACTCCATGAGAAATCTACTGGAACTAATAGAAACATTCAGCAGAGTAGCAGGATACAAGATAAACATACAAAAATCAGTTGGATTCCTATACACCAATAAAGAGAATGATGAAAAGGAAATCAGGAAAACAATACAATTTATAATAGCCCCTAAAAAAATAAAATACTTAGGAATAAACCTAACCAGGGATGTAAAAGACCTATACAAGAAAACTACAAAACACTACCGCATGAAACCCAAAGGGATCTACATAAATGGAAAAACATACCATGCTCATGGATGGGTAGACTCAACACTGTGAAAAATGACAATTCTACTGAAAACAATTTACAAATACTGTGATGGTTAAGATTGTATGTCAACTTGACTAGACCATTATTCTCAGTGTTTTAGCAGTTGTATAATGTTGTGATCTCCCCCGTGATGGAATCTGCTGAGTGGTACTGGCGGAGGTGGGGACTGTGGCAGCTCACCTCTTTCTCAGTTTCATCTTTCTGCCTTCCGCTGGTTACTTTCTGCCTGCTCGCCTTGCCAAGGTTTTTGGCTTGTTCCAGACTGAGCAGCTGCCTCTTGTTGTCTCACCTCTGGTTCGTGGGACTTGAGCAAGCAGCTTACCTGTTGATCTTGGAATTCGTCAAACTTTTCAGCCTGTGAGCAAGAATCCAGTTCCCCGACCTGCTGACCTTGGGCTCTTCAGCCCCTGCAGCTATGTAAATCAGGAGAAACAGTGCGGGCTTTTCTGCTGATCTTGGAATTCATTGACCTTCACAGCCTGTGAGCGGAAGTCCCTCTCCGACCTGCCAACCTTGGGTTCACCAGCTTCTGCTGCTACATGAATTGGGAGAGGCCTCTACCCTGATCTGTGGACTTGGGACGTTTTAGCCTCTACAATTGCGTGAGCTATTTCCTTGATATAAATCTCTCTCTATATATATTTATAAGCTTTACTCGTTTTGCTTCTCTAGAGAATCCAGCCTAAGACAAATACAGTGCAATCCCGACCCAAATACCAACAACATTGTTCAAAAAGATGGAAAAACTAATCGTTAACTTTGTATGGAAAGGGAAGAACCTCCGAATAAGTAAAGCACTATTGAAGAAGAAGAATAAAGTAGGAGGAATTGCACTACCTGACCTCAGAACCTACTATACAGCTACAGGAGTCAAAACAGCCTGGTACTGATACAGCAACAGACACATTAACCAATGGAACAGAATTGAGAACCCAGATGTAAATCCATCCACCTAAGATCAGCTTATCTTCAACAAAGGCCCAAAGTCCATCAAATGGGGAAAAGACACTTTTCAATAAATGGTTCTGACAAAACTGGATATCCATCTGCAAAAAAATGAAGCAGAACCTATACCTCACAGCATATACAAAAACTAATTCAAAATGGATCAAAGACCTAAATATAAATGCAAAAACTATAAAGTTCATAGAAGAAAAAAATAGGATCAAATGTTAAAGGCCCTAATACATGGCATTAACAGGATAAAAGCCATAACTATGAACACACAAACCCCAGAAGATAAGGTAGATAACTTGGATCTTCTTAAAATCAAACACCTATGCTCTTCAAAAGACTTCACTAAAAGAGTCAAAAGAGAACCTACAGACTGGGAAAAAAATTTTGGACATTACAAGTCAGACGAAGGTCTAATCTCCATAGTCTACAAGAAAATCCAACACCTCTACAACAAAAATACAAATAACCCTATTAAAAAAATGGGCAAAGGAGATGAAAATACACTTAACCAAAGAAGACATTTAAGAGACCAACAGACACATGAGGAAATGCACACCAACAGTAGCCATTAGAGAAATGCAAATTAAAACCACAATGAGATACCATCTCACCCAGGCATTACTGGCACCAATCAAAACCACTGTAAATAACAAATGTTGGAGAGGCTGTGGGGAGATCAGAACTCTTATGCACTGCTGGTAGGAATGCAAAATGATACAACCATTTTGGAAAATGATATGGCACTTCCTCAGAAAGCTAGAAATAGACATACCATTCAATCCAGCAATGCTACTCCTAGGAATATATCCTAGAGAAATAAGAGCCATCACATGAATAGACATATGCACATCCATGTTCATTGCAGCATTGTTCACAATAGCAAAAAAGATGGAAACAACTTAGATGCTCATCAACAGATGAATGGATAAACAAACTGTGGTACATACACAAAATGGCATATTATGCAACGATAAAGAGCAACGATGAATCTGTGAAGCATCTCATAATATGGATGAAACTGGAGGACATTATGCTGAGTGAAATAAGTCAATCACAAAGGGACAAATATTGTATGAGACCTCTATTGTGAAAACTCATGAAAAAGTTTACACACAAAAAGTAACAATCTTTGTTGGTTACGAAGGATGGGAGAGGTTGGGGGGAAATACTAAATAGACAACAGATAAGTGGTAACTTTGGTGAAGGATAAGACAGTACACAATACTGGGGAAGCCAGCACAACTTGTACAAGGAAAGTTCATGGATGCTCCATAGACACATCCAAACTCCCTGAGGGACTGAATTGCTGGGCAGAGGGCTGTGGGAACCATGGTCTCGGGGAACATCTCTCTCATTTGGCATAATACAGTTTATAAAGAGAATGTTCTACATTCTACCTTGGTGAGTAGTGTCTGGGGTCTTAAAAGCCTTTGAGCAGCCATCTAAGATACTCCACTGGCCTCACTCCTTCAGGAGCAAGGGAGAATGACGAGAACAGGCTACAAGGAAAAGACTGGTCCAAAGAACTAATGGACCACAGCTACCAAGGCCTCCACAAGACTGAGTCCAGTACAGCTAGATGGTGCCTGGTTACCACCACTGACTGCTCTCACCGGGATCACAACAGAGGATTCTAGAGAGAGCTGGAGAAGGATGTAGAACTAAATTCTAACTCACAAAAAAGACCAGATTTACTGGCCTGACAGAGACTGAAGAAACCTCGAGAGTATGGCCCCGGACACCCTTTTAGCTCAGAGGTTGAGTCACTTCTGAGATTGACCCCTCAGCCCGGGATTGGACAGCCTTATTAAACAAAACGGGAGTAATGAGGCACCGCAGTCCAGGGACAAGGACTAGAAGGCAGAAGGGGACAGTAAAGCTGGTGATAGAGAACCCAAGGTTGAGTAAGGACAGTGTTGACATGTCGTGTGTTTTTTAACCATTGTCATAGGGCAATATGTGTACTAACTGTTTAATGGGAAACTATTTTGTTCTGTAAACCTTCATCTAAAGTGAGAATAGCAGCACAACCAAAAGAACATAATCGACCTAACTGAATTGTACATGTAGAAATGTTTGAAATGGTGTATCTTTGGCTATATATAGTGTCACCCAAAAAAAAAGTTCCTCCAAGGCTAAGAAGGGAGCATGTTGACATGTCATGGGGTTCTTATTCTATGTCATAAAACAATATGTGTACTGACTGTTTAATGAGAAAATATTTGTTCTGTAAACCTTCATCTAAAGTACAGCAAAAAAAAAATTAAAAAAAAGAAAAAAAGAAAGTGATCTATTTTTTTTTAATATCACGTACATTTAATGGCAACATAGAACATTTTTAGCATGATTCCTGACTTCCTTTTACAAAATACAGTCTCTGATTTAGACTGTTGTCTCTTTTGCCATGAGATTAATTTGAGAATATTTTTACCCTGGTTTTATTTGTACATGGCCTTCACCATGTACCTAGTTCATAAACACTTTTAATTATCGAAAAGTAATTTTCTGTGATTTGATGCCTTGCCACATTTTATCTACCGTTTCCATACAATCTTCCTATCAGAATGTCCTCATCACTGTGTGGTATGAGCAGTGAGCTGGTTTCCATGTTGCTAAATGCAGACACAGGTATGTGATTCAAACAACAATTTTGTCCCAGCAGTTGGCAATAATTCTAAGTTCACCACCAGCATTTGCCCACCTGACATGGTATCCGAGAGATTTACTGATCATCATGGCAGTGGGTGGTGGACATTATACCTTTCAGTGCTCCTAGTAAAAATTTCACAAAGATAAGCCAGGTTCTCATCACTCGGGGAGATCCTAGATAGTGTCACTTGGGGGCTGGAGCAGTTAAAAACCATAAAATCCTACTTTCCACACAGCTTGTTGCTGTGCTCATGTTCATGAACAAGTTGTCCTTCCCTTGTACACAGCTTTACTTATAGATGCTAGCATGGAATAATGAAATCCCATTTTATGTCTATATTTCCCGCAGCATCATGAATGTTGACATCTTTTTTGCATCTCTCTATCACTAGCACTCACTGTCTAACTGGTTAATGGTTGCCAGTGAATACTACAAAAAGAATGCTCTGTGTATTCACAATCTGTAATATTATAATATAGAAATAAGTCTTTTTTCCCTTGGAAATGGACTTTTCTAATTAATCTCCTGCATAGAATGAATCCATGATTAGTGTTTGATTTTAAATTTCCCAACAAGGGGGGATGTTTAATATTTAGAAACAGAGGCTGTCAAGGTAAAAATCAATACATATGCGTGTATCTATATGTACTACACTTACACCTGGACAGTTAGAGAGAAAGTAAAGAAACATTTACAAACTCAAGCTGGTCTGACAGGAATTTAGTCTCAGTGTCTGGCCCATAATGAAATGAGTCAGTACAATGGAAAGAGATTGCTTTCTATTATCAAGGAGCACAGCTGTGAAACAGTTGACTCATATTTGAGACTGTACTAAAAATAATGACTATCCTTGCTTCATTCTTCAATGTTGGGTGCCTCTAGATCCACAGATCATTTTCAAATGAAGATTTCTTTCTCTAGAAAGACTACTCTTCCTCACTTCCTTCCTGAATGAAACTTACATTTCACTGAAGATCCCAATCTCAGAAGAGACATAAATAAAAGGGAAACCTCATTAGTTGCAGGAGCTGTACAGCAACTGGAAGTCATGTGACCTTCAAGATAATCTGGCCATCTCTTTCTTGTCACAGGTGAGGTCTTCTGAGGCCCAGAAGGATGCAGGAACTTTTGCATTATATGTGCCTCATGACCTTTTTCCTGTACCAAGATTTAGTGCAAAATCTTTTAGTACAGATTTAGTACAGTGTTTGCTGTGTGATGATCAAGCTTGTTATAGTCAAGAAAGTTCACACTCTTGAAGAGGAGTCATATTCAGAAAGGAATTTATAGTAATTAAAAAGTTGTTAATGGGAGGCGGGACCAAGATAGTGGAGTAGTCAAACTCTTCGGTGGTCCCTCTTACAACAAAGACCCGAAAAAACAAGTGAATGAATTATATATGACAATCTAGGAAACCTGAACATCAAAGGCAAAGTTGAGGAACCGGATTGAGTGGTAGGGAGAGGGAAAGACAGTTCAGGAGCAGCTAGGAGCTGTCAGACCTGAGCTGGCGGGAACCAGCACCCTGCAGGTTGGATCAGCTGGTGCGAGCAGTGAGGCAAGCAGTGGTGTTCGGGATGCGTTTTCCATATCTGGAGAGAGTGAACAGGGGAGAGTCTACTCAAGCCTCCAGAAAGAGTGAAAAGAGGTGTTCAGTCAGCAAAAGATAAGTAAAAGCATCTAACTTACTGCACAGATCAAAAAATTCCCATTTGGGAAGAAACTCTCTCTCATTTACCTGCTCCCTCCCTGCTCTGCAAAGGGTCTGGGGCTGGCTTCAGTGATTGCCACTTCCCCTGGCCTGGAAGTAGGACCCATCATGCACCCTGAGCCATTCTCCCAGCCTTGGAGAGGGAAAAAATCAACAAAAAGGAAAAAAAAAAATCTGCCAGCTCCCCTGAACTGGGAACTCAGGGTAGGCACAGCTTCTTTGCTTAAGCACAGGCATAAGGGGTCCACGAACTTTGAATGCCTTTCACCCCTGTATAAACGTGTGGATCCATTTCAACAGTGTAGGCACTCATTAGCACAGTACAACAGAGTATATACCTGAAGCCTAACTTCACTGACTCAGCTGTATGATGGAGTGGCAGGTTCATGACATTTGACACTGCTCTGCCAATTAAGCAGGGCCCTCACCTACCCACATCAGGGGCCTGAGGACTGGTGGCTCCACCCATGCCACCTAGCCACCTGCGACAGAGGTTCAAGAATAAATGTGCTTCACAGTCCTTACAATCAACAGCATTGGGTGCCCATAGTCAGGCTGCAAAACCCACCTACCTATGCACTCTAGGGTACAAGGACATGCTTTCCTCCCAGACACTCAGGGGCAAATTTCAGCCCCCTGCCTTGCTCAATGCATGATCCCTACTGCAGCAAGATACCTGTGCCTAAACCAATCAGCCCTGCCAGTCTAGGTGTGTAGGTGACAGCCTGTGCCACACACTTGGTAACTGACTATCTGGACACCTGAGCTGAATCTATACAAGAAAAGTAAACGGACTCATGGGCTCACATACCTAGCAACAGATCTAACCACCTGGTGACAGGACCTTAGAGCTTCAAAGGTGTCAATAATCAAATAGCTCCCAAGAGCAGCCTATTTGGGCATATCAAAACAAAACAAAACAAGAAGCTAGGACACCACAGTAGGAAAACACAAAATAAATAGACATGATAACTTCCTGATGGCTCAGAAATAACAGTCAATATCAAAGCACATAAAGAGGCAGACTATGATGGCTTCAATAAGCTCCCAAAACAAAGAATGAAGAAATCATCTGGAGGAAGAGGACTTCTTGGAATTACCAAAAGTAGAATACAAAAGATTAATATACAGAACACTTCAAGAGATCAGGATGGAGATCAGACAAAATGCAGGACAAGACAAGGAACACACAGGCAAAACAATAGAAGAACTTAAGAAGATTATAAAAGAGCACAATGACTAATTTAACAGGATGCAAGAATCCATAGAGAGACAACAAACAGAAGTCCAAAAGATTAACAATAAAATATCAGAATTAGACAATTCAATAGAAATTCATAGGAGCAGAATTAAGGCAATGGAAGTCAGAATTAGTGAGATGGAAGATAAAGCACTTGACACCAACTTGTTTGAGGAAAAATTAGATAAATGAACTTAAAAAAATGAAGAAACCTTAAGAATTATGTGAGACTTTATCAAGAGGAATAACCTATGAGTGATTAGAATACCAGAACAGGGAGGATAACAGAAAATACAGACAGGATTGTTGAAGATGTGTTGGCAGAAAACTTCCCTGATATTGAGAAAGATGAGAAGATATCTACCTAAGATGCTTATCAAACACCACATAATGTAGATCCCAAAAGAAAGTCACCAAGACATATTATAATCAAACTTGCCAAAACTAAGGATAAAGATAATTTTAAGAGCTGCTAGGGATACACTAAAAGTCATCTATAAAGGAGAGTCAATAATAATAAGCTCTGACTACTCAGCAGAAACCATGCAGGCAAGAAGGCAATGGGATGATATATATAAAGCCTTGAAGGAAAAAAAAATGCCAGCCAAGAATTATATATCCATCAAAACTGTCTCTCAAATATGATGGCAAAGTTAGGGCATTTCCAGATAAACTGAAGCTTAGGGAATTTGCAAAAACCCAAACAAAATTACAAGACATAAAAGACTTCTCTGGTTAGAAAATCAATAACATCAGATAACAACTCAAGACTAGAACACAGGACAGAGCAACCAGATATACACCCAGATAGGGAAGTCCAGAAAAGAAATCAAAGCTAAAACAAAAAAGAAATCAAAATTAAAATGCTGAAAATAGGGAAACAGAGACATCAATATGTAAAAGATGACATTAAAACAAAAAAGAGGGACTAAAAAATATAGTCACAGATCTTTCATATGGAGAGGAAGTCAAAGCGATAAAAAGAAATAAAAGATTTGTTTAAACTTAGAAGATAGGGGTAAATATTAAGGTAACCACAAAGGAAACTAACAATAGTACACATCAAAAATAAAAAAAAAGAACAAGAAAAACGTAAAGACTCAGCAAATACAAAATCAACAACAATGAAAAAGATGAAAACAAAATACATAAAGAAAAATGACTCAGCAGAGGAAATTAAACAGAACAAAAAACTGTCAACAACACACACAAACACACACAGACAAACATCAGAATGACAGCACTAAATGCATACCTATCAATAATTACACTGAATGTAATGGTATAAATGCACCAATAAAGAGACAGAGAGTGGCAGAATGAATTAAAAAACATTATCCATCTATAAACTGCCTCCAAGAGACACAACTTAGACTTAAAAACACAAACAAACTAAAGCTGAAAGGACAAAAATAATGCAGCAAGCAAACAATAATCAAAAAACAGCAGGAGTGACAATATTAATCTCTGACAAAATAAACTTTAAAATCCACCACAAAAGATAAGGCAGGACACTATATAATGATTAAAGGAACAATACGCCAGGAGGACATAACAATAATAAATATTTACACACCCAATGATAGCACTCCAAAATACATAAAACAAGCTCTAACAGCATTGAAAAGAGAGATAGATGGCTCCACAATAATAGTAGGACACCAGTTTCAGTGAAGGACAGAACATCCAGAAAGAAGCTCAATAAAGGCACGGAAGATCTAAATACCACAATCAACCAACTTGATCTCGTAGACATATACAGGACTCTCCTCCCAACAGCAGGCAAGTATACTTTCTTTTCCAATGCACATGGGAAAAAAGCCCTGGCCCTGAGGGTTTCACTGGAGAATTCTACCAAACTATCAGAGAAGGGTTAACACCACTGCTACTAAAGGTATTTCAGAGCATAGAAAATGATGGAATACTCCCAAACTCCAGAATAGACCACATATTAGGCCATAAAGCAAGCTTAACAGAATCCAAAGCATCAAAATATTACAAAGCATCTTTTTTGACCATAAAGACATAAAAGTAGAAATCAATAACAGAAAAGCAAGGAAAAAAAATCAAACACATGAAAACTGAAAAATACCTTGCTCAAAAACTACTGGGATATAGAAGAAATTAAGGATGGAATAAAGAAATACACAGAATCAAATGAGAATGAAATCACATCCTACCAGTACCTTAGGGACACAGCAAAAGCAGTGCTCAGAGGTCAATTTATAGCAATAAATGCACATATCCAAAAAGAAGAAATGGTCAAAATCAAAACAGTAAAAGAAGCCCTTGGGAACCAAAAAAAGCAAATAATAAACATTAGAGCAGAATTAAATGAAATAGAAAATAGAAAAACAATTGAAAGAATTAAGAAACCAAAATCTTGTTCTTTGAAAAGATCATCAAAATCAATAAACCATTGGCCAAACTGACAAAAGAAAAACAGGAGACGAAGTGAATAACCTGAAGAAGACATGAGGTAGGCGAGATCACAACGAACCCAACTGAAATTAAAAGAAACATAACAGAATACTATGAAAAATTATACTCTAACAAATTTTAAAACCTAGAGGAAATGAACAAATTTCTGAAACATACTTGTACCTAAACTAACACAAACAGAAGCAGAACAACTAAATAAACCTATAACAAAAGAAGAGATTGAAAAAGTAATTAAAAAGTCCCAACCCCCCGCAAAAAAAAAAAAAAAAAGCCCTGGACCTGAGGGTTTCACTGGAGAATTCTACCAAACTTTCAGAGAAGAGTTAACACCACTACTACTAAAGGTATTTCAGAGCATAGAAAAGGATGGAATACTCCCAAACTCATTCTATGAAGCCAGCATAACCCTGATACCAAAACCATGTAAAAACACCATAAAAAAAGAAAATTACAGACCAATATCCCTCAGGAAGATAGATGCATAAATCCTCAACAAAATTCTAGCCAATAGAATTCAGCAACATATCAAAAAAAAAATTCACCATGACCAAGTGGGATTCATACCAGGTGTGCAGGGATTGTTTAACATTAGAAAAACAATCAATGTAATCCATCACATAAATAAAACAAAAGACAAGAACCACATGATCTTATCAATTGATGCAGAAAAGGCATTTGACAAAGTTCAATACCCATTCATTATAAAAAAAACTCTCAGCAAAATAAGAATAGAAGGGAAATTCCTCAACATAATCAAGGGCATTTATACAAAGCCAACAGCCAAAATCATCCAAAATGGAGAGAGTCTAAAAGCATTCCCCATGAGAATGGGAACCAGATAAGGATGCCCTTTATCACCACTCTTATTCAACATTGTGCTGGAGGTCCTAACCAGAGCAATTAGGCTAGAAAAAGAAATACCATACATACAAATTGGTAAGGAAGAAGTAGTAGTATCTCTATTTGCAGATGATATGATCTTATGCACAGAAAATCCCAAAGAATCCACAAGAAAACTACTGGAACTAATAGAAAATTTAAGCAAAGTATCATGATACAAGATAAACATACAAAAATCAGTTGGATTCCTCTACACCAAAAAAGAGAAATTCAAAATGGAAATCACCAAATCAATACCATTTACAATAACCCACAAGAAGTTAAAATACTTAGGAATAATTCTAACCAGAGATGTAAAAGACCTATACAATGAAAACTACAAGACACTACTGCAAGAAACCAAAAGAGACCTGCATAATTGGAAAAACATACCTTGCTCATAGATAGGAAGACTCAACATTGTGAAAATGTCAATTCTATCCAAAGCGATCTACAGATACAATGCAATCCTGATCCAAATTCCAATGGCATTTTTTAATGAGATGGAGAAACAAATCACCAACTTATATGGATATGGAAGAAGCCCCAGAGAAGTAAAGCGTTACTCAAGAAGAAGAACAAGGTTGGAGGCCATATACTACCTGAATTTAGAAACTATTTTACTGCTACTGTAGTCAAAACAGCCTGGTACTGGTACAAAAAGAGATACATAGACCAATGGAACAGAATTGAGAATCCAGACATAAATTCATCCACCTATGAGCAGTTCATATTTGACAAAGGCCCAAAGTCCATTAATTGGGTGAAAAAACTGTCTCCTTAGCAAATGGTGCCGGCATAACTGGATATCCATCTGTGAAAAAATGAAACAAGACCCATACCTTACACCATGCACAAAAACTAACTCAAAATGGATCAAAAACCTAAATATAAAATCTAAAACAATAAAGATCATGAAAATAAAAATAGCGATGACACTAGGAGCCCTAGTACGTGGCATAAACAGAATACAAACCATTACTAACATTACACAAAAACCAGAAGAGAAACTAGAAAACTGGGAGCTCCTAAAAATCAAACACTTAAGCTCATCAAAAGACTTCACCAAAGAATAAAAATCAACCTACAGACTAGGAAAAAAAATTTGGCTATGATAAATTTGATCAGCATCTAATCTCTACAATCTACAAGATACTGCAAAACTTCAACAACAAAAGGACAAATAACCCAATTAAAAAATGGGCAAAGGATATGAACAGGCACTTCACCAAAGAAGACATTCAGGTGGCTATCAGATACCCGAGGAAATCCTCAGGATCATTAGCCATTAGAGAAATGCAAATCAAAGCTACAATGATATACCATCTCACCCCAAAAAGGCTAGCATTAATCCAAAAAACACAAGATAATAAATGTTGGAGAGGTTGTGGAGAGACTGGAACACTTCTATACTGTTGGTGGGAATGTAAAACGGTACAACCACTTTGGAAATCGATTTGGTGCTTCCTTAAAAAGCTAGAAATAGAAGTACCACATGATCCAGCAATCCCACTCCTTGAAATATATCCTAGAGAATTAAGAGTCGTCACACAAATAGATATATGCACACCCATGTTCATTGCAGCACTGTTCACAGCAGCAAAAAAGTAGAAACAATCTAAGTGCCCATCAATGGACAAATGAATAAACAAATTATGGTATATTTACACAATGGAATCCTATGCAACAAAAAGGAACAATGATGAATCTGCAAAACATCTCATAACATGGATTAATCTGGAAGGCATTATGCTAAGTGAAGTTAATCAGCCACAAAAGGACAAATATTGTATGAGACCACTATTGTAAGAACTCAAGAAATGGTTTAAACACAGAAGAAAGAATTCGTTGATGGTTACAAGTGTGGGGAAGATACTAGATGGTATATAAGAATTATCTTAGGTGAAGAGAAGGAGAACACACAATACAGGGGAAGTCAGCACAACTTGACTAAACCAGAAGCTAAGAAGTTTCCTGAATACAACCAAACATTTTGAGAGACAGAGTAGCAGCGGTGGGGGGCTGGGGACCATGGTTTCAGGGGACATCTAGGTCAATTGGCATAACAAGGTTTACTAAGAAAATGTTCTGCATCCCATTTTGGTGAGTGGCGTCTGGGGTCTTAAAAGCTAGCAAGCAGCCATATAAGATGCATAAATTGATCCCAACCCACCTGGAGCAAAGGAGAATGAAGAACACCAAAGACACAAGGAAAATATTAGCCCAGGAGACAGAAAGGGCCACATGTACTAGAGACTCCATCAGCCTGAGACCAGAAGAACTAGATGGTGCCCAGCTACCACCAATGATTGCCCTGACAGGGAACACAACTTTGAGTCCCTGACAGAGCAGGAGAAAACTGGGGTGCAGAACTCAAATTCTAGTCATTTGAGTTAAGACTTAATGGTCTGACTGAGACTGGAGGGACCCTGGAAGACACGGCCCCCAGACTCTCTGTTAGCCCAGAACTGAAACCGTTACCAAAGCCAACTCTTCAGACAAAGATTAGACTGGACTATGGGACGTAAAATGATACTGATGAAGAAAGTGCTTTTTAGCTCAAATGGCCAATTCCTGTCTGGAGGTGAGATGAGAAGGGAAAAATTGATAGGAGCTGGTTGAATGGCCACAGGAAATCTGGTGTGGAAAGGAGGAGTGTGCTCTCACGTTATAGGGTCACATAACAATGTATGTATAAATTTTTGTATGAGAAACTAACCTGAACTGTAAACTATCACTTAAAGCACAATAAAAAAAAAAAAGGTTAAGCACACAAACAGGCAGAATAAAATTCAAGTATGTCTTCCTCCATTGACTGAAGTCTCTTAAAGCAAAGTATTTGAGAATTGCTAGTCCTTTATATTTTTCCTTCGCAGTTAACTGCACGAGAATGTCCCTGGTAATGCCCACTTGCTTTAGCATCACATACAGCTCTAGTGAATGTAAGTGGAAGGGAGAAAGTGAAGAACGCTTATTTCTCCTATGTGGCTCATTCTGATTTCCGATGTTCAGAACGAGGCATGCTATTCTTCTTGTTGTTGAGAAAAAGGAATATACTAGAGTGAACATAATCTTAGAATTCTGAGGTATTAATTCCACCCTCTAAATAGCTTTGGCAACAGACAAACTACCTACCTTTTAGAATTTCACTTCAGATGTGTCTAGCTATGGAGTATTTAGGATATTGAAGGATCTAAGACCTGGACAAGACCAGAATCTTCTCATGTCCCATGTGTAATGAGGGACTGGAATATCTCAAATATTGAGTTAATTTTCCCATCTCTCCTCCCTGTCTCCCTCCACATCTTAGCCATCATAGATTTGGTTAGATATCAAGTAGAAGGCTGAAGACGGCTGGCTTATAATATATTTATATAAATATCTCAAGCTTTGTCAGGCTTGAGTGTCTCACTACTTACTTCCCAGGGAATTCTGAGTTCTCTATACCTTCAAAATCACTTAAGATTGTGCTGACCAAGGGTATGTGTCTTGATTTATCTAATGCAACCTCATTACTCATACTGGCCATAAAATCTAAAAAAGGAGTGGTCCTGATTGCTAAAACACGTACATTAACTGTCTATTTCTGTTCAAGTACAAAGTGTGCTATCCCATTTAGTTGAACACAATCATACAAAAGGAACTTTCTAATGTAGATGTTGCTTAAAATTCCAAATAATTTAAGAGAAAAACTACTCCCACATCATTTATGTGTCATTTTGACACCTATGTGTACACTTATGCTTCTTTGAAAGCCAAAAATTTTGTTAAATTCCAAAATTTCTACCAACATCTATTCTGTTTGAGGAAGATTCCCAACCTAAGTTCCACCTCTTCCATAAATCTGCCAGAATCACTTCTGATCTTCAGTAACTTCTCCCTTGAATGAACAACAGATTTGGGCAAATTACCTACCTTTCAGAATTTTAGTTCCTTCATCAAAAATAATTCAATTGTAATAAATAATTTCATTCTAACTTTCAGATTGCAGGCAAATATATATATACATATATATACATATATATGTATATATATATATGTAGTGAATTGAAATTTAATAAGATAGCAATTTTAGTCAGAAATGCCCTTAGACACATGTAACACATACAAACTTACACACACAGGTGCATGCAGACACACACAGAAACACACACAAAATTAATCTTTTGCTCTCCTGATTTTGCCCATTATTGATGTCTAGGAACTAGGAAAGTCACTTCAGATAAGCACAAATGTGTTTGTAGATACTTGCTCATTTAACCCTTTTTAAAAATAGCCAATCAAAATAATTCCATAGTGTCATTATATTATATTCTCAAGGGTCTATTCTACTTAATAACTGGGAAAATATAAAATATATAAAATCCATTAAAACTAAAATAGAGGGAATGATTCAAATGAGGTATCTAAGAAGAAAAAAAAAAAACTATCTCAGAAGAAGACAACAATTTTTATCCCCCAAGGAGCTACATTCCCCCAAATCACCAGAGCCAATTTCACAGGTCAATTTTACTAATCTTCAGAGGTGACTTTCCATCTTTTTGCTATTGTGAATAGAGTGCTGCAATGACCATAGGTGTGCATATGTCTCTTCTATTAGACTTGGCTTTATTTTTACGCTGATTAAATTTGGGTGTATGTGTGTGGAGCTATCTTTATTCTATTGCTGAATAAAATTAGGAATTGACAAGCAATCCCAGTATGGACAGTTAGACTTGGGTAAAAGATATAACGACTCAGAAAATATGTAACTTGTCTCATGGTTAGCACATACCTGGTGGACACAATGTCCCTGATGAGCAATAGAAAAACAATCTGATATTTTCTCTTGATGAAAACTCTCTGGACACCACATGCTTATTTTCTTGTGTCCCACAAACATTTCTGTGAATGGGGTACACTGTCCCAGGCCCATTCCAAAGCTCACATTCAAAGTTTGCATTTCTTTTTGGAAAAAAACATACTGAGGAAGAAATATGAATGATGAGATGGTCTTTTTCACATTTACTTCCCGCTCTGTGATAGTAGCACCAGCAGGGCTGTAAAATAGTGTTCAAGTCTGAAGTCACATACGGTGACTACAGTGACCTCTTTTGATACTTCAGAAGTCATTTTAAATGGGGCCATCCATTTTGTCTCAGTCATACAACTTATCCTGAACCTGGTACAGTCATCTATTGTCACCCCGCTGATCACCCAGTCCTGCCATGATTTTTGCGTTTGATCTTGGAGACATTAAACAGCAGGGAGAGCAAAAGCATCATTGGATACCCTGCCACCTGTCCTCTTCAACCGACTTGACGGAGAGAATCTTTTTATTTGACATTTACCCACTGCCAGGGAGGGTGTGATGGGGTGAATTGTGTATGTGTGAAGAGTTCAGCAGGGGGTTCAGCCTACAAAAAGATAACCAAGCTAAAACACAGAAAAAGGTAATGCTTTTAAGCAAGGAAGTGATGTCAACTACCAGGTGATCCCTTTAAAGAATGGAGTTCCACTAAGTGATTTGAACAATTGCTTCATGGGATATCTTCACTTTTTCCTTGAAGGGTCACCTTGATCTCGGAGCTCTTCTCAGTGGACTCAGTGGGTAGTGCCAATACCTCTCTAAATAACAAAGAGATTTTGCTATTTCTTTTTTTCATTTGGACTGCAGTACTGAAGTAACTGCCTTGCACAAGGCAGTCTGTGCCTGGGCACTATTATTTGCCATGAAGCTGAGGTCAATAGCAAAGAACTTGGTGCCTGGAGTTGCAGATGGCTGGGATGGACACAGTACCCAACAGTGAAAAAAGCTAGACCACTCTCTGGGGAAACCGGGTGTAGTCTGTAAGGGAGAGCAAAAGCAGTGGTAACTGGAGAGAACTGGAAAACCCAATCATCACTAGCCCTCTCACAATGGAGCCTCGTGTCAGGGCAAGCCCTTAGAGCTGAGAGTCTGGAGCTGGTGTTTGTAATTTAACGTTTAACTTTCCTTAATCCTACTTTCTTTAACAGATTCAAGTGAGAACTAGGAAGCTTATATTGAAAAGGGCATGCTGCCTTCTAGTTTCTGAATCATATGGAGTAAATATAAATGTACTTGGGGAAAAAAGTTTCCATTTAGAAAACAGAATGGAAATTCATCCTAATGCAAACAAATTATTCTTTACACAATAATTGATAAGCAACGTATCTAACATCCAAACAGCTTTTTAATTAATCAGAGAAAATGCGTGTTTTTCCTATATTAAGTAATCAAACTAACCTTTATACAATTACCAAAACCAATAAATTAACACTGGTACAATACTATTAACTGAAATAAGGATTTTACTTCAGTTTGTCCAGTTTTTACACCAATATCAACTTTTCTGTTTCAGAATCTCATCCTCATTGTACTCCTCTGTTTAAAAGCTTACAAGGATTTCCTACTGTACTTAGAGTAAAATCCGTTTTTCGAGTCATGTTCTATAAAGCATCACATGCTCTCTGCTCAGCCTCATCTTTCTAAATTTTTGCCCTTTGCTATGCTACAATCTTACTGGTCATCTTTCAGTTTCTTGAACACCCTAAGCTCTTTCCCACTTCAAGGACTTTGCACATCCTGTTCCCTCTGCATGAGGTGCTCTTCTTCTGGTTCTTTGAAAGCCTACCTCCTTCTCTTCCTTTAGGCCTCAGCTTACATATCACCTGGACCAATAGCTCTTCTTGCACAGGTCCCCTCTGTAATATTCTGTTTCGTCTATTTGCTTATTTCCCTCATAACACTTTGCAATTATTTTTGTTCATTTGTCAGCTTACTTTTTCGTTATCTGCCCCACAAGAACATAAGCTCCCTGAGGGAAGGGATCATATCTGTGTTAATTTTCTACTGCTGTCATAAGTTGCCACAACTTTGCAGCTTTTAACAATACAAATTTAATATCTCACAGTTCTGTAGGTCAGAAATAAAATAGTTCCTCTGTTCTTAGTCTCAAAAAGCCAGAATCAAGGTATGAGCAGGTATGATATACCTCATTCCTTGCTAGAAGCTTTTGGGGAGACTCTGCTTCCAGACTTACTCAGGTTGTTATCAGAATTCAGTTCCAAGTGGCTATAGGGCTGAGATTCCATTTACTTACTGGTTGTCAGCTTGGGGCCATTCTCAGCTTCTCAAGGCCACCCACATTCTCTGGTTCATGGGCCCTTTCATCTTCAAAGCCAGTAGCAGCAGGTCAAGTCCCTCTCATGCTTTGAATCTCTCCTGCCTCTTGTTCTACCACATTTCTCTGACGTCAACTGCAAAAGATGCTTCACTCTTAAAGAAGGGCTCAGGTGATTAGATTGGGCCCACAGGGATAATTAAGGATAACCTCCCCATCTCAGGATCTGTAACCTTAATCACATATGAAAATTCCTTTTGCCATGTAATATAACATATTCGCAGGTTTCAGGGACTAAGGTGTGGCCAACTTGGGGGACTATTATTTGGCCTACCATAATATCTGTCTTGTTGACTGTTCTATCACCGAGGCCTAGCACAGAGCCTGAATCATGTAGGCATTAAATAATTGAATAAAAAATGATTTGACTCAACTTAATTGAAAATTATTTCAAGAAAACTAACTGGTTAATCCCAGACACCACAAGGCACCTCACAACTTGTTTCCTCAACTGATGTCTGATGTTGCATCATCACTTGGTCTGCTCCTGTCCTCTAACCAGTGGGCTGTTCAATTCCAGATATCAGAAAAATTACACCAGTTGGAAAACATTATCAGGCTCTTGAGTTTGCAATGGTAAAAGTAGGGATTTCATCAAATGTATTTCTATAGCTCTGGTAGTTTCTTATTTTGAGTGGCTACTAGAAAAATAACATGTATATCACTGAAAAGCTGGAGCTCTACTCCTCTCTAATGTAAATTATCTGCTACCTCCTGTCTCATTCTCTGTGCTGCCGAGTTTGCAGACTTAACTGACTGAGCATTTCACAGAAAAAGACTAACTTCTTGGTTAATTCTTGTCTGAGAAAAGCTTTTCTAGGCTTTCTTTAGTCATGTTGACTCCCTTTTTCCCAGCCTTAATATTTATTCCCTCCCTCCATTCATTACAGCAGCTGATGTCAATGTGAAGTGTGTGGAACACTGCCTGTGACAATTCTTTGTTATTTAAATGTGCACAAGAAGCCTTGTGATAGCCACTGTTTCTTTGACCTGTGATTTTCAACTTGTTCTGTTACTTCACTTTGGTTTACTATCTCTTGAAGACAGTATGGTGAATTTGAAAGAGCAAAGTTTTCATAATCAGTGAACCTGAATTCAAATTATGACCCTAATTAATTTTTAGCTACATATCCCTTCAAATGCTTGAAACTCAATTTACTCATGGTAATGATATTTCTCTCATGGTGCTCTAATAGGGATTAGTTCATAAAATAGATCCTGAATAAACTCAGAAACAATCTGACAGTAGAGATTTCCCTAGGTACTTACAAATCCTCACAATCCAAAAACATACATACTCTTGCAGCCTTATATAAAGTTAGGATCAGTAAAGGTTTTCATTTGGTTTGGTCATTAGGGAAGTAATTTGGTAAATGATAAGAATCAGAAAGCTTAGGTATATAGAATGAGTAAATAGGGGTAGGAAGTTGTCCTAATTAGGGTCAGGGTCCACGAGGGACATAAACTTTTACCAATTTACCTCTTGCTGGGAGAAAAAAACTCAGAAAAACAAAACCAGTTGCTGTCGAATCGATTCCAACTCATGGTGAACCCATATGTGCCAGAGAACTGTACTCCACAGGGTTTTCAATGGCTTTGAACTTTTGGAAGTAGATTGCCAGGACTTTCTTCCAAGAAGCTTCTGATTGGATTCGAACTGCCAACGTTTCGGTTAGTAGCCCAGGGCTTAACTGTTTGCATCACCCAGGAACTCATTTGCTGGGAGGAGGAAGGGTTAAAACAATTTTAGTTCAGCTTCTCACCCATCTTTGGCAGCCTCATACATAAATTTTAAAGAAAAGAATGATGTAAGGTGTGGTGAGGTGGGGGGAGAACAAGAGAGAACGAGAGAGATAGAGAGAGAGACAGGGACAGAGAGACAGAAACAGAAAGAGATCTTTCTAACATTTTTGATAGTTCCTTTCTACATCTGGCCACACACTTAGAATTTCTCCTCTTGAAACACTCTTGTTTTCCAACCCAACTGTCTCATGTTGCTAACTTTTGTGAGGCGACATGAACCCCTGAGGCACTCTTGGCCTCTCATTCAAAGAAGAAAAACTGTTCAGAAGCTGCTGTTACCAGCCCATTACAAAAAGGAGCAATAAGCATACCTGGCAGCAAGTCTATGGAGAAGCGTCTTAGACTCAGACTCAGGCCAGCTCAGGACTCATGGAGCCCCGGTGAGTTCAGTTATCACCAGTGGAGAAAGTTGCATAGGGCTTTGAGGGAACGAGCAAGTTAAAGATGTCTTGTTTTTCTCCAAACAGGTTTCTGGTAATGTAGGAAGAGATTATGCATTTTCAAATAATAAGGGCTGCTGAGAGTGAGGCTGATGCCCAGTCAGGGTAGGTGAGTGAATCTGTGCTTTCATAGAAAATGAGTAGACATCCTGGCAGGTAAGCTGCACTACCATGCACTTTAGTTTTTTAAAAATAAGCCTGTGTTTGAGCTGAAGATCAACACCACAGGAATCAAAGCTCACTGCTGGCAGATAAGTATGTTTAGAAGAATAGCAGCTTGCTGAAAATTTTACTGGGGAAAAATAGAGTTGATCTTTTGAAAATGTAATGAAAGAGAAGATACGTAGTTGTTTTTCCAAGACTGGATTAGCCTTGAGAACTAAAATCATACCTATGAAAAAACTTGTCCAGAATAGAATTTTGAACCCTATTGCCATATGTGTTTGTTTTAATCTGAAAAATTAGCAAATGTATTTATTTTTAAAGATCTTTAAAATATATTGTTACCAGGATCAGGCCTTTGATATCTCTCCTCTTACTAAATATCACCTTCATCAACTAAATAAGTACTTGTGAATTCTTTTCATTCATATCTCCCTTGGGGCAAGAATGGAAGGACATTTTTAAAAAATGTAACCATTAGGCACAGAGAAGATTGATGAAAATTTTGTCTTGATTCTAGAGAAGATTTAGATAAAAGGTTAGGGAAAAAAATTAAATTTAGGAGTAATTTACCCTTAGGATTAACCTTTAGCTATCCCCCTTGCCTGCCATATACATGCCTCTCAGATGTATCTGTTGATACATGCACACTTGAATTTGAGACCACCAGGGCCTTGGATTTGAGCCCTAGCATAAAAATAGAAACAGCAGTAAAAGTTCAAAGTTCAAGTTCCAATTCTTGTCTATTTCTTGTAAGTACCTTTAAACATTCTGGACAAGGACGTGAGGTCCCAGAAACTGGGGAAGAGTCACGTGCAACAGTTGCTCCCTGGCTCCAGAATTACTAATGTTGTCCCCCGATCTTCGCTTGTCAGCCCACCTAGGCTTCTGGCAGATGCCCGTTTGAAATTATCTCTGCTTGAAAACCACCACCTCTCACATTTGGGAACCTGGTTATTGGATTGCCTCCCAGGTTTCACTTGACTTAATTTCTGTACCAATACTCTCTTTGCTTTGATAATTCTGCTTTATGCTCCAACTGTGGATAAAAAGCATGAAGATCCTGCTCCCAGCCCACCCCCCAAGGTATTACTTGGATGAATTTTCCTCCTAAGCTCTTTTAAGAAGGGAAACCACAGGGTGAATGGCCATCACAATGGCTACCAGTATCAAAGGAATTGAGGAGTCTGTGTGGGTGGATGAAGTTTTGGTATTTTATTTAATTTGTAAGATGTAGAGATGCAAACATGTTTGTCAGCAGAGGGAAACTTCCAGAAAAGAAGGGCACAATTAAATGTGCATGATGAAGGAGAACCTGAAAAATTAATCCTGAAAAGATGAAATAGATCTCTTATCTAATAGGAGAATAGAAGATGACAATATATGAAGATACAGAGAAACTGTAAGTTGGGAAGGAACAAAATAGTGTGTTTTGACTGATCTTAATCTGCTCCAGAAATAATGATTACAGATTTGATATATTTGGAAGTGCAATAAAATTCAGAATAATCCTGGACAACGACTGACATTTTTTACCAGTACGTTTGTTCCTGGTTTCATCCAATACTGAGTAAAATGCTCCACAAAGTCTGAATGCTACGAGTTTCCAACTGTCTGATTAGCATAAATTTCAATCTTTTCCTGTAATGTCCACTTACTGCTTCTAAAAGCCCCTGGAAAGAGTCATACAAGTCCCTGATAGGAGTAGGGGTGGGGGACAAGGGTGTGCTCTCATGAATCAGGACTACAGACCGATGACTCCACTGCTGGCTTCACCCAGACCACTCATCTCCAGGGATCTCCTCCATCTTTACTGTGCTTCAGCTTCTCATGGCCAGCTCTTTCAGAGAGGTAAACTATGACAAAGTGACTGGACACCAGTGACAAGGTTATTTCCAAACAATGATTTCTTCTCTAAATGACACACAAGCTTTATGGGGTAGGGAGTTGGGGAGGGAGGTTGGGCCAAGAGAGAGTTAGATGGCCAGACACAACTCTTATCATACCTACTACAGCTACCAGCTACTTCATCTTCAGCTCCTGCCACTCAGTCCAGCCCACTCTATTGAACATCTTCAGGGGTCTCATTATCTTGTTTCTAATCTGTCCTCCTTCAAAAACCCACGTTCTGACACAGCTATCTATCTATCAACATAGGTTATATATCTCTACTCAAACTGTAGCCCAGATTTAACTTCCCTTCAACAGGACTTCTTGGCCCATGTAATGAAGGGATGTGGAAGAAAATCTATCACCAGGAGTCAGCCCTATGCACAAAGATGGTCTCTAGGAGTCTGGGTGGTCTCCTTCATAAATACCAGCTAACAGTATCGTCTCTGACCCAAAAACTAAACAGGAGAAAGTTTACTACTCAAATAAGCGACAGAGCAAATTATAATTCAAACCATTTGGAACATCAATTCAGGATTGAATAAAAGGAATAATTAATAAAAGGTTAAAGAGCCATGTAGATATACTTAAGACTAGGAAGTTAATTTGAAGAAACCCAAATTAATGGAATTTGGTGACTCTCTCCATAAATGCTTGGCTGCTCCAGATCAGAAGTAGATAAAGAAAGTGGTAGAGGTTGTTCAGAATTTGGATTGCCAAGGAGAGCTCAATGTGTCCAAAAGCGTTACTGTAAATACTATGGTACAGGCTATGAGAGTAGGAATAATAGGAAAAGCATGTATATTCAGGAAGTTGAAGAGGGCTAAAGAAAATAAGGACCATACAAAATGGAATAGAGACCATCACATAAAGAGGAAAATCCACCCGTTGGAAAAGAGACACAGTAAGGAAACAGTCATGGGTGGAAATGAAATATCTCCTCTAAAACTTAGCAAATAGGGATCTGACCTCACACAGATTTAGAGCTAAAATTTACATTCCCGGTGTGTTTTGGAAAATCCCAAAGAAATTAACATACCCCCAACCATGCCACCTTAGGTTCCCACAGAACTCCCCCCAAATTACCTCACAATTCAATATTTTACAGCACATGATGAAACGAGCCACATTACAATACAATTATTAAACCATATGATAAAACCACCGTAATAAGTGAGAGTCAGAATATAAAACAAAAAATAGAGTGAGATCCAGAGGAACTTGAAATAATTGAATTATCAGATACAACATATTCAATAAGTGTGTTTAAGAAATAAAGAATGTAATAGGAAACATAGGAAAGGAACAAGACATTCTAAAAATACTTAGGGAAATTACAATCATTGAAATTAAAAGCTTATGTCTTGGATCATAATATCTAAAGAAATAAAAAATAGATTTGACATTTTTGAGAAAGTAGCATAGCAAATCAAAAGATGGGAAATATGAAAAAGAATTAAGAGACATAGAGTATAAAATGAGAGCAAACATACAATTTGACGAAACGGCTGAGAAATTTTCACAAGTAAAGGAAGAAATGAATCACCAGATTTAGAAACTATTTTAAATCTTTAGTAGAGTTACTGTAGATTTATTGTGGTAAAACTCCAGAACACCAAAGACGCGAAGGAATTCTTAAAAACAATCAGAGGGAAAAGGCAGATTACCTACAATAGAACAATAATGAAGTTTGCTATAATCGAAAACTTCTCAGGAGCAAATATAGAAGGCAAGAGACAGTAGTATATTATTTTAAAATTATTGAGAAGAATTAATTGTCAAACTAGGAGTTTATGTCCTGATAAATTTTGTCTGAGAACAAGTGCAAAATAGAAATATTTTCAGATTAAAGAATGAGAGGTTTCTGGCCACTCTGCATCTCCATAGTGGCTGCTCCTTTAGGCTGTTTCCTGGAATGAGAAGACACATAAAGAAGAGCCACAATTAGAGTCCAGGGTAGAACTGCAAATGACCTGCAACCTACATGTAAATGAGAAAGAAAAAAATATTTGTCGTAAGCACTGAGGTTTTAAGTTGTTTATTACCACAACAAAATTGACTAATGCACTAGTGATATATGTTTAAATATAGATAAATCTTACAAACAATATGGAATGAAAAAGGTAACTTGAAGGATATGTAATATACAATATAATACGTTGTTGTTAAGTGCCTTCCAGTAGGTTTCAGCTCATGGTGACCATATGTACAACAGAATGAAACACTGCGCAGTCCTGCGCCATCCTCACAATCCTTGCTATGTTAGAGTGCTTTATTGCAGCCACTGTGTCAGTCCATCTCGTCAAGGGTCTTCCTCTTTTTCACTGATCCTCTACTTTACCAAGAATGATGTCCATCTCCAGTGACTGGTCCCTCCTGATATCATGTCCAAAGTATGTGAGATGAAGTTTCTCCATCCTTCTTTCCAAGGAACATTCTGGCTGTACTTCTTCCAAGACAGACTTGCTCTTTCTTCTGACAGTCCATGGTATATTCAATATTCTTCACCAACGCCATAATTCAAAGGCATCAATTCTTCTTTGGTCTTCCTCATTCATTGTCCAGCTTTCACATGAATATGAGGCAATTGAAAATATCAGGGCTTGGGTCAGTTGCACCTTAGTCTTCAGAGTGACATCTTTGCTTTTCTACACTTTAAAGAGATCTTTTGCAGCAGATTTGCCCAATGCAATAATAGGTCTTTTGCTTTCTTGACTGCTATTCCATGGGCATTGATTGTGGATCCAAGTGAAATGAAATCCTTGACAACTTCAATCTTTTCTCCATTTATCATGATGTTGCTCATTGGTGTGGTTGTGAGGATTTTTGTTTTCTTTATATTGAGGTGTAATTCATACTGAAGGCTGTGGTCTTTGATCTTCCTCAGTAAGTGCTTCAAGTCCTCTTCACTTTCAGCAAGCAAAGTTGTGTCATTTGCATTTTGTATGTTATTAATGAGTCTTCCTCCAATCCTGATGCCATGTTCTTCTTCATACAGTCCAGCTTCTAGGATTATTTGCTCAGCATACAGATTGAGTAGGTATGGTGAGATGATACAACCTTGATGCACACCTTTCCTGATTTTAAACCATGCAGTGTCCCCTTGTTCTTTTTGAATGACTGCCTCTTGATCTATGTACAGGCTCCACATGAGCACAGTTAAGTGTTGTGGAATTCTCATTCTTTGCAATGTTATCCATAATTTGTTATGATTCATGCAGTCCAATGCAATAGAACACAGGTAAACATCTTTCTGGTATTCTCTGCTTTCAGCCAAGATCCATATGACATCAGCAATGATATCCTGCTTTCCATGCCCTCTTCTGAATTCTGCTTGAATATCTGGAAGTTCCTTGTCTATGTACTGCTGCAACTGTTTCTGAATTATCTTTAGCAAAATTTTACCTACATGTGATACTAATGATATTGTCCAATAACTTCTGCATTCTGTTGGTTAACCTTTCTTTGGAATGGGAACAAATATGGGTCTCTTCCAGTCAGTTGGCCACATATCTGTCTTCCAAATTTCTTGGCATAGATGAGTGAGCACTTCCAGGGCTGCATCTCTTTATTGAAACATCTCAATTGGTATTCCATCAATTCCTGGATCCTTGGTTTTTGCCAATGCCTTCAGTACAGCTTGGACTTCTTTCTTCAATACCTTTGGTTCTCGATCATATGCTACCTTCTGAAATTGTTGAATGTCAACCAGTTGTTTTTGGTATAGTGACTTTGTGTATTCCTTCCATCTTCTATTAAGGCTTCCTTCATTGTTCAATATTTTGCCCATAGAATCCTTCAAAATTACAATTCAAAGCTTTGAATTTTTTCTTCAGTTCTTTCAACTTGAGAAATGCTGAGCATGTTCTTCCCTTTTGGTTTTCTAACTCCAGGTCTTTGCACAGGTAATTATAATACTTTAATATGTTTTCTTGAGCCCCCCTTTCAAAATCTTCTGTTCAGCTCTTTTACTTCATTGTTTCTTCCATTTACTTTAGCTACTCTACATTCAACAGCAAGTTTCAGAGTCTCTTCTGACATCCATTTTGGTCTTTTGTTTCTTTCTTTTGGTCTTTTCTTGATGTCATCCCACAACTGTCTGGTGTTTGGTCATTAGTGTTCAATGTGTCAAATCTATTCTGGAGATGGTCTCCAGATTCAGGTGGTATATACTCAAGGTCATATTTTTGCTCTTGTGGACTTGTTTTAATTTTATTCAGCTTCAATTTGAACTTTCAAAAGAGCAATTGATGGTCTGTTCTGCAGTCAGTCCCTGGCCTTGTTCTGACTGATGATATTTAGCTTTTCCATCATATTTTTCCACAGATGTAGTCTATCTGATTCCTGTATATTCCATATGGTGAGGTCCACCTGTATAGCCATTGTTTATTTTGGTTAAAAAAAGGTATTTTCAATGAATAAGTGGTTGGTCTTGCAAAATGCTATCATGTGATCTTCCACATCATTTTTATCACCAAGGCCATATTTTCTTCTTTGTTTCCACATTTCGAATTCCAATCACCAGTAATTATCAATGCATCTTGATTGCATGTTTGATCAATTTCAGACTGCAAAAATTGGCAAAAATCTTCAATTTCCTTATCTTTGACATTAGTGTTTGGTGAGTAAATATGAATAATAGTCATATTAACTGGTCTTCCTTGTAGAAGTATGGATATAATCCTACCACTGGCAGTGCTGTACTTCAGGATAGATCTTGAAATGTTCTTTTTGACAAGGAATGCCATGCCACTCCTCTTCAGTTTGTCATTCCCAGCATAGTAGACCGTATATAATATACGATATATAATACACAGTTTTAACCAGTTAACTAGTTGCTGTTGAGTCGACTTCAGCTCATGGTGACCCATGCGTGTCAGAGTAGAACTACCCTCCATAAGGTTTTCAATAGCTGATTTTTTTTGAATTATACCACGCCTCTCTTCTGAGGCTACTCTGGGTGGACTCGAACCTGTAACCTTTCAGTTAGCAGCCTAGTGCGGTAACTGCACCACCCAAAACTCCAAAAGAATACCATATACAGTAAAAGCTGTGAAATTTGAAACATGTGTAAGGTGAAAAACTATCAGAGAAGGAAAATTCAAGTATTTTCCACTAATATAGAGTGATAGAAAAGCGGTAAGACTGAACCTTGTCAAAGGTGGAAAACTTGTGAGACCCGAAAAAACAAGGCAGTTCCATGAGTTCCAGCTCTCACAGGTTTCATTGTATAAATTTGAAATTTGCATCTATAGTAAAAGTATTGAAAATTCGTAGGAATGATAGGCATCAAACTCATAATAGTGGCCAAGAAGAAGGTGAGTGATGGGAATGCAATCAGACTGGTATATGCAGGGTTTCTAACTGTATTTTTAATATTCTAATTCTTAAACAAAGTGGTCAGTATTCATGTGTTCATTGTATTATATGTTATTCATTTATGTGGTTTTGGAATATTTAATAATGAATGAATGAATAAATAAATAGCAACAAAGAGGTTGTGTTTTCAGTCAAAAAATCTGAGTTCATTATCTCACCTCTCCTTCTCACTTACTTGACATATCATTACACCTCACCAAGCCTTAATCTCCTTAAGTATGAGAATAAGAATCTTATTGCACTCATTTAAAGTACCTATCATAATATTTCCACCACCCATCTGTCAGTTTGTAGTATGGTGGTGGCTTGCATGTGGCTATGATGCTGGAAGCTATGCCACAGGTATTTCAAATGCGAGCAGTGTTACTCATGGTGGACAGCTTTCAGCAAAGTTTCCAGACTAAGACAGACTAGGAAAAAAGGCCTGAAAATCTGCTTCTGAAAATTAGCAAATGAAAACCTATGGATCACAGCAGAACATTGTCTGACTTGCTTCGCTTTGGACACGTCATCAGGAGGGATTAATTGCTGGAGAAGGATGTCATGTTTGGTGAAGTAGAGGGCCAAGGAGCGTGAGGGAGACCCTCAGTGAAATGGATTTACACAATCGCTGCAACGATGGACTCAAACATGCCTTTGATCATGAAAATGACACAGCAATGTTTTGTGCTATTGTACATAAGGTCACCACGAATCAGAGTCAACTTGATGGCAGCTAACAACAATAATCATAGTATAAAACATTTTAAAGATGCTCAGTAAATGGTAATTTAAAAATAAAGTTTTAAGGAAGAGAATATCAGTAGAATACAATGTTGATATGATGGAAACAATCTTAGAACCTTCTAGTGTGGAATTTAAACCAGAAAAGCAACAGAGAGGCCTGTAATAGTTATCTGAATGCTACAGTGGAGAGCAGTAAGTCTGCGAACTCTAGAACTCTAACTCAAACAGTGAGAACAGAAAAAGTGGCTTTTTCTTTTTTTTGAGATACTTTTAGAGAAATACTGTGGCTAGGGAAAATCCAAATTGTAGTTTGGATGAGATGCAATAGAGCCTCTATAGAAAAGGCATAGGCTCTCAGGAGTTCAGTTTACAGTTAAGCAGGCTTTGTACAGAGCTGGTGCAAGAGTTGGTGAGGGAGCAATGGTCTGTGGAAAGAAGGCACTAAACTGGGTAAGGATGAACTTGCAGAACTCTAGTAGGCACAGGAAGTTTCACAAAGAATGATAAACTTGGAGAACCAGGAGAACAGAGGTAAAGTGTGGTATATAGATTTAGGGGTACATTAGTGCTAAAGAAGTGGGAAAATGTAAGCTCTGACTGGGAGGGAATATTGGCCCTGCACCCCTTTGTTCCCCAGGGTCTGGGCTAGAGATTTTCTTTCTTGAGCTATTTACACTGTTAGAAAAATGAACACATTTTAAGCTGACAAACAATGGCCCTGTTAGATACCTTGTACTCCATGAAAAGAATTCTGTGACTCCATGAAAAGAGACACCTAGGCAGCCATACCACCACCTAACTGTCAATTTGTCATACTGTGGTGGCTGGTGTTGCTGTGATGGTGGAATCTATGTCACTGGTATTTCAAAGACTAGCAGAGTCACCCATGGTGGACAGGTTTCAGTGGAGCTTCCAAACTAAGAAAGACTAGGAAGAAAGGCCTGACACTCTACTTCTAAAAATTAGCCAGTGAAAACCTTTTGGATCACAACAGAACATTGTCCAAATGGGTTGCTTTGGGTATGTCATCAGGAGGTATTAATAGCTAGAGGAAGACATTGTATTTGGTGAAGTAGAGGGCCAATGAGGGTGAGGGAGACCCTTGGCGAGATAAATTGGCACAGTAGCCACAATGATGGACTCGAACATGCCAGTCATTGTCAAGATGATGCCGGACTGGAAAATGTTTTTTTCTGTTGTACGTAGTGTTGCCACGAGTCAGTGTCAACTCTATAGCAGCTATTTATCTCTATCTGGGCAGTGACATATCTTTAAGGCCATTGTTATGGCTTCCTTCAAGCTGACAAACATCTCTTTAGACTAGATACAGAGGTTCTCAATCCTGGTTGCACATTAAATCACTTGGGTGCTTTAAAAAAATACCTGTGCTTGGGCTTCCATCCTTACCTTAGAGATTCCCAAATACTTGGTCTGGAATGGAGCGCAGTACAAGTGTATTTTAAAAACTTGTCAGGTGGTTCAATTTGCAGGCAAAATATGAAGCCAGGGTCTGGGATTTCTCAAATTACAGTCCACCTGCATGCAGATTTCCAAGCCCCATCTCAAACCCATTGAATCAAAATTTCTTGAGGCTGAATTTTGAAATTGTAGTGTTCTTACATGCTGCTCAAGTGATTCTTATGGACTCAAAAATTTGAGAACCATTGCCTGAGCTTCAAACATCCAGTTAATTCAGAAGAAATATCTCAGTTGTAACCCTTAAAAAGTTTAGATGGATTTCTCAGGAGGGATCAGAATGAAGGTCAATGTAATTTTATTTGACTCCCACCCATCAAATTCCATGAGTTCAATGACCTCCTTTGAGAATTAGCATAGTCTGTACACTCTTCAGTGTGGTCCTTGGAGAATCTGCTTTCAGAGATCCTTGAGCTAAGCCACAATAATGGACTTAGCTCCAACTGACATCTTGTTCTCTGATTTCTCTCCTCAAGCAAATACATGACTTCACACTGAGACTTTACTGTTGATCACAAAAATCTCTGCTTTGCTGCTTGGCGGCCTAATTGTATCTCACGTCTCATCAAACACTCTGCTACTTCAGAAAGAGTGAGACTTCTGAGACATCCACAAGATAAGAGCAATCACCTTTTCCTTATGAGTCCTTGTAAGTGTTAAGCTCCACTAGCAAGACAAGACTTGTCTTTGCCAAAATTACATACCTCCAGCAATAAACTTCAGTCTAAAAATAGAATCGTTGAAAGAATAGAACAGCCCCTTCAATAATTTTTATTACTTCACAGTAGTCCATTGAGAAAAACAATTTTAATATTATTTCTATCTGGCAAATATGGAATGTGAAGTTCAGAGAGGTGAACTAATTTGATCACATGGGCTTAGAAACATAGATGTGGAGTTGAACCTTGAACCCAATTCTCAATAAAACCAAAGCCTGGACTTTGTACTATAACATAGTGCTCTGTGGAATTTAGTGAGAACTAGATTCTAGTACGCACTTGTTGAGTTTCTTTATGAAAATCCTTAAGGAGTTCAGTTATGCTATCTGTAAAAATGCAAGGCTGTGTCTGGATAAAGGGTTAGAAACTGACAACTCTCAGACCACATTAAACCTGAAGACCAGTTTTATTTGAAAAACCCATGTTGTACTGGATGATGCCAGTCCGGCATCATCTTGACAATGACTGGCATGTACTGAATTTGATTGTCTTTAGGATAGATGTGGTAGTCATTACTTTTGTCAACTATTTCTAATTCTCCCCCTTCTGATTCATAGTTAAATTGTACTTCTCAACTTTGGATTTATGTGTAGTTGTTCAGGTTGCTTTGGCCAATTATACATATGATGAGGATTTGAAAACCAGTGCATAAATTGCCACATTCTTGCCTCCTGCCATAGCAAGAGGCGATGTTTGAAATGGTGGCTTCTTTATTAACCTGGGGCCAGGAATGAGAGATGTGGAGCAGAACTTATAGCCAACCCACAGCAAATATGTAGCATTAGCAGGAAATAAACCTATATTAATTATAAGTTTCTAAAATTATGGGGATCATTTGTTATAATAGCATAACCTAGCTTACCCTGAGTGCTATAACAATTGGTACTTAGAAGTGAATTCTATATAACAATAACAACACTGTTATATGTTGAATTGTGTTCAATAAAAGTGAAGGACAGACATGGAAACAGGAACACACACAGGAGAAAGACAGATGCCATGTGACAAAGGACATAAACGTGTCTATGAGTGACCAAAGAATGCCAAGGATTGTCGGCAGCCACCAGAAACAGGTTCAGTCATGGCCAACAAAGCAAAACAGGAACAGACCCAAATGTTTAAAATTTGGGTGATCCAGAGCAATAACTGGTACAGGAAAAATTACCTGGAATGGGAGACACAGAAGAAGCATAGTGAACCCTTTCAGGAACTTGATGCATGAGACTGGATTATTGGCAGCACTGTGGAGAGCAATACACATCAAAAGTGGTGCGGTCAGTGGCCATCTTTGAGCAGGGTGCTGCTGTTTCTGACTCTGCTCAAAATCCAACTTGCAAGAGATTTGGTTTCTATGCAACCTGTAAGCTGCCCTTGTTTTCTAAGAGGGAGATTTAAATTTCCACCCAGGCTTCGATTCATAATTTTTCCCATTCCAGTTATTATTCTGGTTCACTCAGCTTTTGAAAATTCGGGTCTGTTTCAGTTTTACTTCCTTGGTCATGACTGAACAGGCAAGAACTGGTTTGAAACCCTGGGCATGGAAGACTTTCTTTCTCAAAGTCCTTAGAAGGAATTGCCATAACTGGTACTCTAATTTGGACTTCTAGCCTCAAGAACTATGAGAAAATATATTTCTGCCCTTTAGGTCCACCACTTTGTGGTGTTTTGTGATGGTGACCCGAGAAAACCAGGATAGAACTTGGTACCAGAGAGAGGGGGTGTTACTCTAACAAATACCTAAATATGTGGAAATGGCTTTGGAATTGGGTAATGGGCAGGGGTTGGGAGGGTTTTGACTTGGTTGGTACTAAGAGCCTAGATTGCCATGAAGAGTCTCTTTGTAGTATTATGGACATTAAGGGTGATTCTGATGAGGGCTCAGAAAGAATGGAGGTGAGCTGTGGGGTATCTATCGTAAGGAACAGAATGTTGCTAGAGATATAGACATTAAAGGTGATTCTGGTGAGGCTTTAAAAAGAAATGAATATGTTATTAGACACTGGGTACGTCACCCAGAGATGTTAAACTTTTAGCTTGATACAGTGACCAGATAGGATTCTGGGGCTGTCTCCCTTAGTCAGGAGGTGAATGTATTTTGTGTGTAAAATGGAGAGTAAACTGAACATTTGGTGACCAGAGGTGAGATTACAAAAGGACATAAGTACTCATCACTAAGTATTTCTGCATTTCTGGTTCTTTACCTTCTGATTCATGGCAGGGTAGCACTTCCTCTGTTCCCCTTAAAATTAGGTATGACCATGAAACTTACCTGACCTATGAAATATGAATGGAATTGGCATATGTGTCATGTCTAAGGGGATGCCTTCAGAGCCAGTGTCTGATTCACCACATTCTCTCTTCTTTGCTCTGCAATAGGACACATTATAAGTAGTGACTGTTCCATCAACCTGCTTCTTGGAGGAAGAAGACATGGAGCAACTCCTTCTGCTGATCTACAGTAAGTACATCATGTTCTCCATCACTAAGGTTTGGGGTTGTTTGTTATTGCAGTATAACCTAGTTTGTCCTGACTACTTCCAAAATATGCACACCCTCATTAGCTGTAGTCTACAACCAACTGCTTCAATATTTTCACAACCTGCCTGCCTTGGAAAGCATTACTTTTTCAAATCAAGACAATTTGTAACGTTTCCAACACTAAAATTGTGTGTCCTTAACCCATATTTCTCCCTCTGAGAAGAACTTCATTTAAATTTTATCTGGACTCTACATTAGAAAATTTACAAACATTAAAGTAAGAAAACCTAGATTTGAGCCTTGACTTCATCATTTACTCGCTGTGTGAACCTTGATGAATAACTTATCCTCTCTTATCCTCAATGAACTTATCTATAGAAAAAGAAGATATAATATCTTCCATACTTACCTGACAAAGTTGGAAGAAAAAGCAAGTGAGGAAATAATATACATGAAAGGATTTAACAAAATGAAAACACTGGGTTATTATTCTAATAATAATTACCTTCACCATTACAAAGTTACTACATACATCAGAAAGCCCTTCCTCTTGTCTATCAAAAATTCCTCACAGCAGTTAAATGTACTTACCCCATTTTCAGTGGAGATAAATTTCCTATTGATTTTCATATGTCTGAAGACTAATTGCTCCTCAGAACTTCTTCATAGGCTGAGTTAGATCCTCAAGCCACAGTCATCAAAGCCACTCAATACATAAAATTAGAATTTTCAATATGTCAGTTTTTTCAATTGTTTTTACCTAAGTGCTTTCCAAATAATAAACCTACATGAAAGATGTTTTTTTCCCCTTAATATACTTACAATTTTGTTTATATCTCTATCATAGTACTGATCTCAATGTGCCTGTATTGTGTTCTATTCTGCCTGACTTTCACATTAAATTGTCAACATTTTGGGGATTATATTTTAAGCATTTTTGTATGTGTCCAAATGCTTGATCATAAAAGGTGCTCAATTAATATCTTGGATACAACATATTTAAATTAAAACTTCATAATATTATTATAATACAGGAATAACTTCTAATATATGCTATTTGTTACCAAGCACATATTGACCTTAACAAAAAAGGTTTATAAATTTAACATGACATCTAATGCCATAGTGTGGTGTAGTGAGTTTGAGGGAGTTCGTCTGATCAAGGAAAAAGACATGACCACGAGATAGCAATATTGCACAGCAAGCTATTTATTGGGGACTGCATTGGCCAGCCAGCATGCAGGGGGAGGTCCCACACAACAGGAGGTCTTCCAGAGGCAAGGGGCACAGGGAACTGCCAGAAAGGGAAGAGGGCATGAAACCTCCTCCCCCACAACTAGGGCAATATGAGATATTTAAAAAGGAAGACGAGAAGGGAGTGGGGATTTACACACACCTTCACGGCATCCTCCTGGGGCAAGATGAGGAGTCTTGGGTCAGAGCTCTCCGAGGACAGAAGTGTCTTGTTGTTGTTAAGTACCGTCGAGTGGGTTCCGACTCACAACGAATCCACCAGCCTCTCCTTGGAAACTCTATCGGGCAATTCTACTCTGTCCTATAGGGTTGCTACGAGTCGGAATTGGCTCAGGTAATGGGTTTAGTTTTGGTTTATATATCACGTGGGAAGAGCACAGGATCTGGAGTCAGGCAGTCATCAGTGTGAACCTCAGTGCTGCAATATACCTGCTGTGAAGTCATGTGCGTCCATTTGGCTCCTTGGGGCCTCAGTTAACTTATCTGTAGAATTGGGATTGCAGTATTCCCTGCATTGCCCTGCTGTGGGGTTAATCAAAACAGTTGACACAAAGTTCCTGGTGCACCCAGCTTTCATCCCTTACCTGGATTCATGAAGATGATCTAATTTTCAGAGTATTGCTTTTTCTTCCAGGTATGGACTGAAAGTTTTTCTCCTTTGGCCCCAAGTTCTCCAAACTGAAAAACTGAGCATTGAAAGAATGCACAGAAAGTCCTGCCTTCTTTTTCAGTCTACAAATTAGCAAGAAGGTTGAGCTAGCATGAATAATACAACTTTTTAAATATCTCATATTGCCCTAGTTGAAATAACCAATATAATTTTTAATTGTCTCACCTCTCATTAAAGGGATAATAAATAGATATGATATGGCATATTATGATATGTTTGCATATACAATATGTATGTTAACATACATGAATATGTTTGAAGGGAAATGCCATAAAATGTCAATTGATTTAAAAATATATATTGCTATATTGTATTTTTGTTTAAGAAAGATAGAAAGGCTTCAAGTGCTTCACTTTCTTATTTATTTGATCAAAGCATGTAAAAGTCTTCATTTTTTGGTAATATTAACAAGTATTATTAAATTAACCAGTTGAATTGGAGGTTCCTATTTCTAATGGCTTTGCCAATGTCTTCTTCAGTTATATTTGACAAATAAAACAGCCAAGTCATTCATTCAATTTTTCAATGATGTTTCAAAAACAATATCAAATAAATAACTCACTCCTTTTAAATGCGCACTTCATATTTACAGGAATGACTTCTCCATCCCATCTGAACTGTGAAGAATACGTATTAAGGCTATATCAAACAACAAAAACGTACTTTTCTGAGGAAGAAATTTGTTTACTGTAGCTCTTCCTGACTAGTGGTTTAAATCAACTTGATTTAAATCAAAATCATCTGCCACATATCCTTAAATCTATGAATAACATATTGGATAGTGTACAGAATGATGTTGATTAAAATTACTTTTGTTCTTTGCCTCAGACTTCTTTGCTATCTTGCCAACCTGTATTTGTTCATTACTCCCTGCAACACGACCTCACTTATTCAGTATCAGCAGATAGTGGGGCTTGGCCCTCAATAAGCAATATTTCTAAATAATGGCAGCTCACATCTTTGAATCCTAAACTTTTGTGTGTGTGTTTATCACCATTTTTTTTTTTTTTTTTTTTGCATAGAACTCTTATAACTATGTTAAAAACCAGTCTCCCTCCATCCAAACTCCCTGAGGGACTGAATAACTGGGCTGAGGACTGGGGACCATGGTCTCAAGGAACATCTAGCTCAATTGCCATAACATAGTCTATAAAGAAAATGTTCTATGTCCTACTTTGGTGAGTAGCACTTGGCGTCTTAAAAACTTGTAAGCAGTCATCTAAGATACTCCACTGGTCCCACCCCATCTGGAGCAAGGGAGAATGAAGAAAACCAAAGACACAAAGGAAAGATTAGTCCAAAGGACTAATGGACCACAACTACCACAGCCTCCACCAGACTGAGTCCAGCACAACTAGATGATGCCCAGTTACCACCACCGACTGTTCTGACAGGGATTACAATAGAGGGTCCCGGACAGAGCTGGAGGAAAATGTAGAAGAAAATTCTAACTCACACACACACAAAAACGAACAAAATAAAACAGACTTACTGGTCTGACAGAGACTGGAGAAACCCTGAGATTATGGTCCCCGGGCACCCTTTTAACGCAGTACTGAAGTGACTCCTGAGGTTCACCCTTCAGCCAAAGATTAGACAGGCCCATAAAACAAAACAAGACTAAATGGGCACACTAGCCCAGGGGCAAGGACGAGAAGGCAGGAGGGGACCGGAAAGCTGGTAATAGAAGGCAGGAGAGGACCGGAAAGCTGGTAATAGGGAACCCAACGTTGAGAAGGGGAGAGTGTTGCCATGTTGTGGGGTTGGTTACCAATGTCACAAAACAATACGTATATTAATTGTTTAATGAAAAACTAATTTGCTCTGTAAACCTTCATCTAAAGCAC
>NW_004443969.1:638090-673985 GCF_000243295.1 Trichechus manatus latirostris
AAAAAAAAAAAAAAAAAAAAAAAACTGGTTGCCCTCAACTTGACTCTGACTCAGGTGACCCCACGTGTGTCAGAGTAGAACTCTTTTCTGTAGGGTTTTCAATGGCTGATTTTCCAGAAGTAGATCACCAGGGCTTTCTTCCAACTCACCTCTGGGTGGGCTTGAACATCCAACATTTTGGTTAGCAGCTGAGCGCTTAACCATATGTGCCACCTGGGGACTCCTATAACTATTTAGCACTCTTGAATTTTTTAAATACTAAAAATACTAAAGTATTGAAATAGTTGAGCAAGTTCTTGATAACTCAAGGTTAACTCCATAGAATGGTAATGAAACTAACTACTGATTTAGGGTATATGTAGAAACCATTGACCTATGAGCAGGTTGGCTTGCTCTTCCACCGACCGAACCTAAATTTCTGAGTCTTTTTATTTCTTTTGCTAGATTTAATCATCCTTTACTCCCTGTTGGCAAGCCTATCTATATGCTATCTGTTTGTCCATATTTTAGTCATAGTTAAAAATCACTATGGCTACTATGGAGAGATAAAGCAGGGAAAACTAAGTGAGAAACCGCTGAAAAGATTTTTCTCAAGTATTCTAACCCATTACTTATTTATCAGATTGTTGAAGAGGCCAAAAGTGTGCCATTATTGTATTAGTTTAGGATGATTTTTGAGTAATAGGGTTTTATGCAACATTAGGGCACTGCTTAATTCAGTTCAACCATCCCCAGTTAAAATCTCCTAGATACAAAATTAAACTAGGATCTATTCATTAATTGAATAAATACTTTACACTTAGCCTACTCCAACAACCATGCTAAGCTTGAGAGTGTTTGGGTTCAAACTGGCCTGTGTCTGTGACAAGTTTCCAATGTATTTGAGAAATGAGATAAAATGAGATATGGACTCCTTACCAATTACCTGTAGCAATAAGAATATCAGAAATGGAAGAATAATATGTCTGTTCAGATGCGGGAGCAGCAATATGATCTTACATTTATTTCTGCACTTGTGAACTTTTCAGGTTCTTTCATATGCATGATGACATTTGATTGAATCTGTGTCCTTGCACATAAAATAGTGATACTCATCCTTGAGAGGTTGATATGTAAAATAAAATGTGTATCAGCTGCTCTGTAATGGCTCTATCTGACCCATGAAAATTCTTTGAGCTCCAGGTCATTTGACCACTGTATTTTGTACGAATATGCTCTTTGAATTTGAATGTACTTCTGGTATATAACTTCTAGAATGCTCTGCTTCCCTGTTTACCTTTCTCTCTCCCTTAATAGTTTGCTGCTCGTTGAAGGCAATGCATATTATGGTGAGAAGAAATCTAGTCTTCCCATGGCCTGACTTCACTAATTAATCATTCCCCTCCTCCTCTGGGCCTGGAAATGACTTCAGCATCCTTGTTAGGACACATTCAAAGCAGCCACTGCCAGGTATTTGGATTTTAACCCTGAAGCTACCTATCAGCCAGCCCTGGATTAGTACAATGATCGCAGATTGCAGATGGAAAAAGTGAGGCTTCAGAAGTTGTTATTTCTGTTAGTGCTACTTTGATGAGTCTCTTTTTAAAACACGAGGAATCCAAGGCTCAGATAAAGGAAGGATTAAAAAAAAAGAAAATCAAAACCAATTGCTGTCAAGTCAATTCTGACTCATGGTGACCTCATGTGTGTCGGAGTAGAACTGTGCTCCATAAGGTTTTCAATGGCTAATTTTTCAGATGTACATTGCCAGGCCTTTCTTCCAAGCCATCTCTGGGTAGACTCAAACCTCCATCTTTTCAATTAGCAGCCAGGCATGTTAACTGTTTGCACCACTCAAAGTAGGGATACTTTGCTGAAATTCCAGGCTTGCTGAATCCTAGGCCAATGATCTTCCTATTATCATAGGAAGTTTCTGAGGGGTGATGGCGTTTAACTTTATTTTTGATCCAACATTTAAAAAAAAAGTCAAAAAACACTTCTTTCCTCCTGCATGCTAATGTGTTTACTAGAACACTACAAGTTAGATCAAAAGTTCTGACTTTAAACTTAGAATTTACATTTCTTTTTGCTGACTTAGTATTTTTCAGCCCAAAAGTTGATCCTGAGATTTCCCTACTAATATTGCATTTTTAAGCCTCATTGTTTTCCCACATTATCTTTTAATTTAACCAAATACATTAAGAGGCTAGATACATCTGAGAGTTGAAGCCTTAAATATAATCTTCCATAACTTAAAAATATTGCTGTCTGCTCATGTCTACTGAACTCCAAATATTTATCTTAAGGCCAATCTTTCTTTTCCTAGCAATTCAGGGCCAACCTTTAATTTGGCTGGCAACCAAGCCTTCCCCTGTGACTTTGATCCCTGAATGACTGACTGCCTTTAAAAGGCTCATCTTTTATTAGAGTGTGTAATTAAAACATGAAGTCAAGTGGTGAAATTGTGGCCATGGAGATCATGTGAATATATATGGTCCACTTTCAAGAGAGGTCTGATTTGAGGTCTATTAAAATGAAATTATGCTAGCATTTGTTCTATGAGCCATGTCACAGAACATTTCTATGAGAATTGCAACACTGTATACTTGATAGATCACACTGACAGATTTGTATGCACCATCCCATCCACCTAGAGAAATTGCTCCTGCCCCCTGCTCTAACTCCTGTTGTTGTTAGCTGCTTTTGATTTGACCCGTGTCTCCTGGTGACCCCATGCACAGCAGAACAGAATGCTGCACAGAATGCAATTCCCATAATCAGTTGCAGATTGGACCATTGTGATTTACACAGTTTTCATTTGATTAATTTTTTAAAGTATATTGCCAGGTCTTTCTTCTTAGTCTGTCTTCGTCTGGAAGCTCCACTGAAACCTGTCCACCATAGGTGACCCTGCTGGTATTTGAAATACTGGTGACATAGCTTCTAGCATCATAGCAACGTGCAAGTCACCATGGTACAACAAACTGACAGACAGTGGTGGCCATCTCCCCTTAACTCTACTTAAACTTTATTTTCTTCAACAAATTTTTCTTGGCTTTATTGGTTTCTTAGTCATCTAGTGCTGCTGTAATAGAAATACCACAAGTGGATGGCTTAGCCAAGAGAAATTTATCGTCTCAAAGCGTAGTAGGCTACAAGTCCACATTCAAGGCATCAGCTCCAGGGGAAGGCTTTCTCTTTCTGTTGACTCTGGAGGAAGGTCCTCGTGATGCATCAGTCTTCCCTTCGTCTAGGAGCATCTCAGCTCAGGAACCTCAGGTCCAAAGGACACGCTTTGCTCCCAGCACTGCTTTCTTGGTGGTATGAGGTCCCCATGTCTCTTTGCTTACTTCTCTCTTTTATATCTCAAAAGAGATTGGCTTAAGACACTATCTAATCTTGTAGATCTCATCAATATAACTGCCACTAATCCATCTTATTATATCATAATGATAGAATATACAACACATAGGGAAATCAGGTCAGATGACAGAAGGTAGACAATATACAATACTGGGAATCATGACCTAGCCAAGTTGACAGATGTTTTTGAGGAACACAATTCAATCCATGATAATTAGCATTGATTGCCCCATCCTCAGAAATCTATTAAATTATAATCTCTACCACACGGATTATTTCCTGAGGGAATTGTACCTTTTGTGGCTTGTTTAATGTGTCATTTGCCTCCCTAACAAGAAAATTAGCTTTTGGAGCTTCCCACCAAAGCACTGGCTCTACTTTATGGTGCTTCCTCACCAATAAGTTAGTTTGAACTGGGAAAGACCAGGCTCCACAAATAGTATTATTATTGTGAATGTGCTAAGAGAAAGAGAGCATGAAAACACAACTTGTGGAAAAATTGTTTTTGATATTTCAAAAGAGGCATCAAAGTAGTTATCATGGGAAAAAAATACAATAACAGGATTTTATTGGACTGTTTTACCTTTTATTTTATGGTTTTATGATGTTTTTACTTTTTTACATTATCTTTTCTGTGTTTGAAACCTTCAGGATTCTAAATGCAGTGCTAGGTACTTTTGACTAAAATTTGAGACCATTTTACACTAGACTGAGAAGTAGGAGATCTGAATGCTAGTCCTAGAAAAATACCTCTAAGTAGCTTTGTGATTTTTTGCAAGTTGTATGCTCTCTCTGCAGTTCCAAAATGAAAAGTGATCTCTGGATGGTCTAAGATCTTAAATGGCCAGGGTAAAGATGGCCCACATTTTTAAGTCTTTCATTTACCACTCTCCTCTCCCACATTTATCATTCCATTCCAGCTAGTGTAATTTCATTACAACACAGACCCCAGCACCAGGAAAGCTATCCTGGTTGGTTTTCATCAACTTTTGTTCACTTCCTTCACCCATGTGACTCAGAATTTGCTTCTTGAAAACAACCTGCCTAAGTAAGGAACCCAGGGATGCATATTCTTCACTTGTGCATAGCTCATTTCTTCAACTTGCTAGTATTCCTTACTACCTACAAACTTCTTTTAAATTTCCCCAAAATCATAATCTCCATTTTCACCAGGTCTTTGTCTTCTAATACATTTATAACCTCTACAGTGTCTAACAAAATTATCTCCTTATATTGAGAACCAGAACACTGAAGCTCAGGAAAAATGATAAAGATGGCAAAATGGGCTTTGCTTAAACTTTGTTCAGAGAAAAAATATGGACACAGATAGGACTGATTTGTTGTTTAGGGGGAATAATGTTATGCTAAGAATGACAGAAAGAAGATACTGAAGGTAGTCTTATTTTCTTCTCATCTTTCTTTCTGCTTCTTCTTCTTCTTTTTTTTTTTTTTTGTATTTTAGATGCTGGGCTTTATATTGTTAAAGAGAGAGCAAACACCCAAGAATATTGGGAAGAGAATAAGAAGCACCCAGCTACATTAAACAATGAAGACTCTAGATTAATATCAGTGAAATCATAGGATAGAGTGGGTATAGGATTGCATGCTTATTTTAAATTACTGCTGAGAAATCATCAAATATGAGAGAGATGTGAAAAAGAGGAAGTGGTCTGACAGATACAAGAAATGTGGAGAAGTGGATATCAGTAGCTAGAGGCAGGAGCACCCCAAGAGACAGAGAAGTGTAGTGGTCAGGACGATGTGCTCTGGTACCAGCTTCTCCTGGTTTGTATCCTGGTTTAACCACTTTCTAGCTGCCTGACATTAATCAAGTGACTTATTTCTGTGCTTTCTTAGTTGTAAGATGGATGTGGTGATAGATAGATAGATAGATAGATAGATAGATAGATAGATAGATAGATAGATAGATAGATAGATAGATGATAGATAGATAGATAGCTGCCTTTGAGTTGACTCTTACTCATGGTGATCTTACCTACAACAGAACAAAATGTTGCTGAGTCTTGCATCATCTTTACAATTACTGACACATTAGAGTTCATTGTTGCAGCTATTGTCAATCCATCTCACCAAGGGTCTTCCTTGTCCTTGCTGGTCCTCTACTTCACCAAACATGATGTCCACCTCCAGCAATTGATCCCTCCTGATGACATGTCCAAAACAAAGGAGTTGCATAATGTTCTATTGTGATCCATAAGGTGTGGTGTTTTTTTTTTTTTTATATTTTATCAAGTTTTTGGTGAAAGTTGACACAGCAAATTAGGTTCCCATTTAACAATTTCTACACATTGTTCAGTGACATTGGTAACATTTTCTACCTTGTGTCAATATTCTCATTATTTCAGTACTAATTGTTCTATTTTCATCATTCTATGCCCCCTACCACTCCCCTTCCAACCTTCTCATCTTTGTCTTAGGGTAAATGTTGATTTTTTGGTCTCCAATAGGTGATTTTTTAAAATTGTTTATTTTTTAATTTTTTTTATATAAAAGGAGCACAGCATCATGGGTGATATTGCTTATTTTATGAGCCAGTCTGTTACCTAGTTGAAAGGTGACCTTGGAGCCCTGGAGGCTCAGTGGTTAAGAGTTCAGCTGCTAACCAAAAGGTCAGCAGTTGGAATCCACCAGCTGTTCCTTGGAAATCCTATGGGGCAGTTTTACTCTGCCCTATAGTGTTGCTATGAGTCAGAATCGACTTGATGGCAATGGATTTTTTGACATCAGGGAATAGTGTCATTTCAAAGTTTAAAGGGTATCTCAGGGTGATAGTCTTAGGGGTTCCCCATGTCTTTGCCAGTCCAGTGAGTCTGGCCTTTTATTTTTTTTTTTAAGATTTTGAATTTTGTTTCTAAAATTTTTACCCACTCTATCTAGGACCATCTATTGTGGCCCAGTTAGAACAGTCATTAGAGGTAGCTAGGCACCATCTAGTTCTTCTGGTCTCTGGATAGGTAAGGCCATGGTTCGTGTAGGCAGTTGGTCCTGTAGACTGGTTTCTTCTTTGAGTCTTTGGTTTCCTTCTTTCTCTTTTGCTCCAGATGAGTAGAGACCAATAGTGGTTTTTTTTAATTATTATTTTTTTTATTGTTGTAATTAAATGAAGTTTACATTTCAAGTTAGTCTCCCATACAAAATTTTTATACCTACATTGTTATGAGACCCTAATTGCTCACCCCATTCTGTGACAGCACAATCCTCCTTTCTGCCCCTGATTCCCCATGACCATTCAACCAGTTCCTAACTCTCTCTGCCTTTCCATCTCACCTCTGGACAGAAGCTGCCCTTTGGTCTCTTACATCTACTTGACTAAGAGGCACACTCTTCACGAGTATCACTTTATGTCCCACAGTCTATTCCAATCCCTGTCTGAAGACTTGGCCTCAGAAATTGTTTTAGTTCTGGGCTGATAGAGCATCCAGGGGCCATGCTTTCCGGGGCACCTCCAGTCTCAGTCAGACCATTAAGTCTGGTCTTCTTACTAGAATTTGAGTTCTGCACACCATCCTTCTACTGCTCCATCAGAGACCCTCTGTTGTGTTCCCTGTCAGGACGTTCATTGGTGGTAGCTGGGCACCATCTAGCTCCTCTGGAGAGACCAGTAGTTTTATCTTAAATGGGCACTCACAAGCTTTTAAGACCTCAGATACTACTTACCAAACTAGGATGTAGAATATAAACTTTATAGACTGTGTTTTGCCCATTGACCAAGATGTCTCACAAGACTATGGTCCTAAGCCTTCAAACCCAGTAAACCAATCCTAAGAGTTGTTTGGTTATGTCTGGGAGGTATCAGTAGCTGTGCCCCATATGTGCTTTATTATATGTGTGAATATATGTGCAGCACTCACAAACGTGTATAGATATGCTCACGTATATCCTCCCGTATACTTTCTTATACACATATATGCATACATATCTCTCTGTGTACCCACTCATATATTTTTTGGTTATTACTGCTGTTGTTGCCAAATTGTTTATGCTATAACATTTACCAATAATGTCCTTTATTGTTGTTTATTTCTTAGTGTCATCCTTTACTTTGGTTAGATTGTGCTCACCCCACCGCCATTCGGTATTGCCTTTCCCATCGCTAAAATTAACAAGTGTCTACTGTCTAGAGAGTGATTCCTCTTCCCTTCTCCTCCCATCCCTGGTAACCACCAAACAACATCGATTTCTGTGTGTATACCTATTTTTGTCTTTTTATAAAAGTAGAATTATACAATATTTTTCCTTTCGTGCTTGAATTATTTCACTCAGCATGATATCCTCCAATTTCATCCACATTATGTTTCATGGGCCCATTGTTATTCTTTATAGCTGTGTATTATTTCATCTTATGTATATACCACATTTTTTTAATCCATTCATCTATTGATGGGAACTTAGATTGTTTCCATCTTTTTGCTATTGTGAATAATGCTCCAATGAACATACATGTGCACATGTCTATTCATATTACTGTTATTAGATCTCTACAGTATATATCTAGGAGTGGGATTGCTGAATCATAGAGTATTTCTATTTCTAGCTTTTTAAGGAAATGTTATACTGTTATTCTTAGTGGTTGTACCATTTTTTACATACCCATTAGCAGTGGATAATTTTTCCAATCTCCCCACAACCTCTCCAGTTTTTGTTGTTTTCTGTCCCTAAGGTTTTCATTGACTAATTTTCAGAAGTAAACCACTAGGCCTTTCTTCCTAGTCTGTCTTAGCTTGGAAGCTCCACTGAAATCTGTTCTCCATGGGTGACCCTGATGGTATTTGAAACACCAGTGGCATAGCTTCCAGCATCATAGCAACACACAAGCCATCACATTATAAAAACTGACAGACAGGTGGTGGGACTTGGTAATAGTTATCTCTTATTGGTTAATGCAAGCACAAAATTAACATTGCCAAGTATGTGGACTAACATCTACCAAATGGGGAACACCCAATATATGTTGACAAAAATTTCTTTTTGACGTGGTTCTTCAAAATTCTTGAACAGACTAAAAAACAAGTGGTATATGAATGCTTTAAGAAGCCCTTGTGGCACAGTACTTAAGTGCTTGGCTGCTAACCAAAAGGTCGGTTGTTCGAACCCACTAGCTACTCTGTGGAGAAAGATGTAGCAGTCTGCTCCTGTAAGGATTTACAGGCTTGAAAATCCTCTGGGCCAGTTCTACTCTGTCCTATAAGGTCTCTATGAGTTCGAATTGACGAGATGAAAATGGCTTTGGGTTTTGGTTATGTGTTTAGTAAAGAAAACATTGATTAATAAGACATCACACTGGTTCCTGAGACACCATATTCTTAGTTAAGTGAGACTAAACTCATTACCAATTTAGTAATACACTAGATGACACACCAGTGGCTTTCCACAGTGATAGTCTGTTTATATTCAGCTAAGCATGTAACAACACTTCTTGTAGTGTTCACATAGACATAAAAGGAAAATGAGAGGAGAGCATGACAGCCCATTAGGAAGAGATGTGAAGGTAGAACAACTTTCCTCAAAGCTCATTGATTGATTAAATGCCTTCAAAATGCCAAGAATCTCTACATGTAGGGCACAGGACTCTTCTCTTGGTCTTACCCTATTTGAAGTTCATACCCATGACCTGTGTAAAAATAAAAGACAAGATAATTAAGTCTGTATGTCACCCCAAGATAAAAATTGTCAGATAATGGAAAACAGCTCAACAATTTTGAATAAGTGCAATATTACGGTAAAACCAAGAAATTTTATGGAATTATATGTAAAATGCTAAGATCAAAAGATATGAGATATATAGCTTAGTAGCAATTCTTGTTTACCAGTGACCTAAAATCTTAAGAGGAACTTGGTGGTGCAGTGGTGAAGCTCTTGGCTGCTAACTGAAAGGTCAGTTGTTCCACTCCACCAGCTGCTCCAAGGGAGAAGATGTGGCTGTCTGCTTTCATAAAGATTTACAGTCTTGGAAACCCTATGGAGCAGTTCTACTCTACTCTGGGTCAGAATTGACTAGACGGCAGTTTTTTTTTTTTTTTAAATGCCTTAATATTAGGTAATATGACATGTTTTAGGATCACTGTCTTAGTTATCTAGTGCTGCTATAACAGAAATACCACAAGCGGATGGATTTAACAAAGAGAAATTTATTCTCTCACAGTCTAGGAGGCTAGAAGTCCGAATTCAGGGTGCCAGCTCCAGGAGAAGGCTTTCTCTCTCTGTCAGCTGTCGGGAAGGTCCTTGTCATCAGTCTTCCCCAGTCAAGGAAGGAGATTCTCAGTGTAGGGGCCCCAGGTCCAAAGGATGTACTATTCTCCTGGCTCTTGTTTCTTGGTGGTATGAGGTCCCTTTGTCTCTCTGCTCACTTTTCTCTTTTATATCTCAAAAGAGATTGACTCAAGATACAATCCAATCTTATAGATTGAGTCCTGCCTCATTAACATAACTGCCTCTAATCCTGCCTCATTAATATCATAGAGGAAAATCACATTGGATGACAAAATGGTGGACAAACATATGATACTGGGAGTCATGGCCTAGCCAAGTTAACACACATTTTGGGGGGACACAATTCAGTCCATAACAGTCACTAATAGAAAAGTGTTCTTTAGAAAAAGGAGGGGATACTCCCTCTGTGCTCTCCAGATATGGTGCGAACAAGCCTGGAGAAGAAGCAGAAGCTAACTTTTTATGGCATTTACTATTGGCCAAGCATTGTTTTGACCATTCTACATACATTGACGTGTTTTAAGTCTGGGTCAAGTTCTGGACGTGCCATTGTAAATGGAGATTGACAAACCAGGCAAAGTTCAGAGAAGGTAACCAAGATGGTCAGGAGCTAGAAAGGCCCTCAGGGAAGTAATAAAATGAGGGTATGAATAGCTTTAATTGTTTCTTCAAATACCATTCTTAGAAGAGAACTAGGGACAAGAAATAGAAGTAACAAGGAGGCTCAATTTCAAGAAGTCCTTTTAGTAAGAATAGGGAGAGCTCTCTGACCCTGCGAGAGCCCAGGTTGAGGCTGGGAAATCTCTACTGAGAGGGCATGTGATACAGACCCTGCCGAGGCTAGCTGCACGACTACTGGGTGTTCTTTCAATTCTGCATTCAATGACTCATTATTAATAAATGATTATTGAATGACTATTTTAAAATGAAAACAAAATAGGATTTAACAATTTCTGACTTTCAACCTAAGCCATAAAATATCCTTTCACATTACCAGACTCCAAAACCACGAATATGCTCATGAGATAAATCACAATTTTAGATGAAACAAATGTAAAATAATAACCTTTTAGGTATAATATCCAGGAAGACGTGCTCTTGTAACCACTCTCTTTTTCAAGTCCATGAAGAAAAGAAGCTTCATTTCCAGCTTTGCCCCTCATTTGATTCCATAAATACTCCATTCCTGGGAAATAAATAGGGCACTGCACTGTGATTCCTTCCCTGTGTTTTTTTTTTTTTTTCTTTTAATCTTTCATCTTCACAGAGGTGTCTTACTGAAAGGAGGTGATTATGTGCTATCAAGTGCTTCTGGATTATCAAACTATAGCTCTCCTTAAAAGTCCTTTACCTTACTTAAGGATACAACTCACAGAATTTTTTTTTCCTAAATTTTATTTATTTTGTTGTTGAGAATATACACAGCAAAACACATACCAATTTAACAGTTTCTACATGTACAATTTAGTGACATCGATTATATTCTTCGAGTTGTGTAACCATTCTCACCTCCTTTTCTGAGTTCTTCCTCCCTCATTAACATGAACTCACAGCCCCTCTAAGGTTCCCATCTGATCTTTTGAGTTGCTGTTGTCATTTTGTGTCAATATAGACAGCTCTTAAAGGAACATAATATGCAACGCCTTTTTCTAGGTAAGCTAAACTATTGTTCAGTTTTAAGATGACTTCAGGGGATATTTTTGGTTTAAGGTTTAAATATTATCTCAGGGCAATAGTTTCAGGGGTTCATCCAGCCCCCTTGGCTCCAAAAAGTTTAGAGACCATGAGAATTTGAAATTCTGTTTTGTGTTTTCTCCTTTAGATCAGGATTCTTCTACAGAATCTTTGATCAAAATGTTCAGTAATGGTAGCTGGGCACCATCCAGTTCTTCTGGCCTCATGTCTAAGGAGGCAGTTGTTCATGGAGGCCATTAGCCACACATTCCATATCCTCCTCTTATTCCTGGCTTTCCTTCTTCCTCTCTTGCTCCTGGTGAGTAGAGACCAATTGTTGTGCCTTGGATGTCTACTTGTAAGCTTTTAAGACCCCAGGCACTAGGTATGTCTTCCCTATAAACTTTTCACTCATCATTTATTTACAAACCCAGTGTAAAGCAATGCATTTTCAACTGGCTTCCTATAGACTTTCTGCTGTTATCTTTCACTTCACACTCCAGTTAAAAATGTTTGCTTCTGATGTCTTTAAGATAAATATGCTGCCTAAACTGTACCTGTTCCAAAAATTGTTAACAGTCTTTCACTGTACCTTCTTCCCCTCTCCGCTCTAAAGTAATGGCTTCTTGAAACCAATGAAACCCTGGTTCTATTTATAAGGAGGAAACTGTTCCTTTTCCAGAAGATTTTATTATCCTTTGGCATGAAGACAGACCATGGTTTATTGGCTTAAGACGATTTTCAGCAAAATTGTGTCCTCATAACTGCAGAAGTAATTAAGCTCACATTAGAGCTATCTGTCCTGCTGTCACAGATGGGGAAAAAGTCCATAGAGCAATTTAACTTAGGAAATGTTGATGCTAACCCGACAGGAGATATGCTAGATTGTGGTAGTCATTTTTCCTCCAACATGTCATTGTCCCCCACTATAAAGTTGAGGCTAATTTTAAAGATAACAAAGACCATTGAACTCAGACAGAAAATGCAACTTCAAAAAGACACTGTGCTCAAAGGCCACCAGAAACCAGAGGAAATAAGATGAGGTGGTCTGCATTTATCAGCATTTTCAGACAGGAAGCATAGAGGGTAGTGGTAACAACATGGCTCTGGGCCCAGCTGTCTGGGTTTATGTTCTGCCTCTGCCTCTTTCTAGTTAGTGACTTTAGACAAAATGCTTAACTAATCAAAGCCTCAATTTCTTTTGCTATAAAATGGAGGATATTAGCAATATTGCTTTATGGAGTTATTGGAAGGACTAAATGAAATAGTACAAGTTTCTTCTGAAACTATTGGTTCCCTCTTTGTTTCCTTGTCTAATAAAACTCAGGCACGTTGATATTGCATTCAACGTGCTTCATGATGTAGACTTAGTCTATTTCTCATATTTCCACTCCTGTCTCCCATTGCAATAACCATCTTTTATCCAAAATAAGAGATAATTTTTTCAAATAAGCAATAACAATATATTATTTTAACCAACACCTCTACAACAAAAGACAAATAATCCAATTTAAAAATGGGCAAAGGAAATGAACAAACACTTCACCAAAGAAGACATTCAAGTGGCCAACAGACATACGAGGAAATGCTCACTATCAGTATCCATTAGAGAAATGCAAATTAAAACCACAATGATATACCATCTCACCCCAGCATTACTGGCACGAATCAAAAACACTGGAAATAACAAATGTTGGAGAGGCTGTGGGGAGATCGGAACGCTTATGCACTGCTGGTGAGAATCCATAATGATACAACCATTTTGGAAAATGATATGGCGCTTCCTTAGAAAGCTAGAAATAGAAATACCATACAATCCAGCAATCCTACTCCTAGGAATATATCCTAAAGAAATAAGAGCCGTCACATGAATAGACATATGCACACCCATGTTCATTGCGCATTGTTCACAATAGCAAAAAGATGGAAACAACATAGACACCCATCAACAGATGAATGGATAAACAAACTGTGGTAAATACACAAAATGGCATATTATGCAAATAAAGAACAATGAATCTGTGAAGCATATCATAACATGGATGAAACTGGAGGACATTATGCTGAGTGAAATAAGTCAATCACAAAAAGACAAATATTGTATGGACCTCTATTGTAAAAACTCATGAAAAAGTTTACACACAAAAAGTAACAATCTTTGTTGGTTACAAGGTCTGGGAGGGGTGGGGGGGGAAATACTAAACAGACAATAGATAAGTGATAACTTTGGTGAAGGGTAAGACAGTACACAATACTGGGGAAGCCAGCACAACTTGTACAAGGAAAGGTCATGGGAGCTCCAAAGACACATCCAAACTCCCTGAGAGACTGAATTGCTGGGTAGAGGGCTATGGGGAGCATGCTCTTGGGGAACATCTAGCTCAATTGGCATAACATAGTTTATAAAGACAATGTTCTGCATTCTACCTTGGTAGGTAGCATCAAGGGTCTTAAAAGCCTTTGAACAGCCATCTAAGATACTCCACTGGTCTCACTCCTTCAGGAGCAAGGGAAAATGAAGAGAACAGGATACAAGGAAAAGATTAGTCCAAAGGACTAATGGACCACGGCTACCAAGGCTTCCACCAGACTGAGTCCAGTATAGCCAAATGGTGCCCAGCTACCACCACTGACTGCTCTGACCAGGATCACAACAGAGGGTCCTGAACAGAGCTGGAGAAGAATATAGAACAAAATTCTAACTCACAAAAAAAGACCAGATTTACTGGCCTGACTGAGACCAGAGAAACTCTGAGAGTATGGCTCCCAGACACCCTATTAGCTCAGTGGTGAAGTTCACCATTCAGCCAGGGATTCGACAGCCCCATAAAACAAAACGGGACTAATGAGGCACCGCAGTCCAGGAACAAGGATTAGAAGGCAAAAGGGGACAGGAAAGCTGGTGATAGGGAACTCAAGATTGAGAAAGGACAGTGTTGACATGCCGTGCGGTTGTTAATCATTGTCATAGGGCAATATGTGTACTGTTTAATGAGAAACTGTTCCATAAACTTTCATTTAAAGTACACACACACAAAAAAATTATCTATGTTAGATCAAATTGACAACAGCAACTCAACAGGTTTGATGGGAAGCCTAGGGGGCAGTGAGTTGAAGACAATGGTGATGGAATAATTTGGAAAATGGTAGTGAGAATAGGAGCACAACTTGAAGAACGTAATCGATGTCACTGAATTATTCATGTAGAAATTTTTGAAATGGTGTATTTTTGGCTATGTATATTTTCACCAAAAAAGAAAAAGTTCTTCCAAGGTTGAGAAGGGAGAGTATTGTCATGTTGTGGGTTGTTAACCAATGTCATAAAACAATATGCGTACTGACTGTGTAATGAGAAACTACTTGTTCTGTAAACCTTCACCTAAAGTACAATTAAAAAAAAATACCAATATATCATTTTAAGACAAATTCTTTGCTTTTAATAGGGAGCGATGGTTGCTGGACAGCTCATTAAAGTCAGAAAAATCCCCATTTGATTGTATATTTGATGCTGAAACACTCACTCAAGAGAATATTTGATTCATTCTTTGTTTTTGGCATTTTCCACTTTCTTGCAGATTTGTGGCTACATGCCTAAACTTTGTTTCTAGAAAGCAATCTCCTTGAAGAAATGACTGTGTCATTCGCAGGTGGTGGAAAGGGAAGACATTATGCCAAACACTTCACACAGATCATCTGTTTTAATTCTCAGAACAACCTAGAAAGTAGATATTAGTGTCCCCATTTTACAAATGAGAAATCCGAGCCTCAGAACTGCTAAGAAATTTGCCTCTGGTCACTCACCTAAGAATTAAAGACCCAGGTCTCTAGGACACTGAAACCTATATACCATCTACCATATCCAGCTGCCTGCTCTTCACCCTCATACAAACTTGAGAACCCAGAACAAATTAAGCCTTCGTTAAATCTGTGTGGAATGAATGAAAAGCCCAGGATGTTGCCTGGTGTAGTAAAAAGATACCAGCCTAGTTCAAGTCCCTCAGCACTGCCTCTGCCGGTAACTTTTTGTAGTTTTAGACAAGTCACTTTGTTCACAAGCCCTCAATTTTCTCATCTGTGAAATGCAACTAATATTATCTGTTCTAGTTTCTAGAGTTCTTTGAGGATAAAATGGGAGCATCAGTGTGAAAGTGGCTTTAATTTAAGGCTTTTATTCCAATGAAGGCAGAAAACACTGCTGGAGTGACATAGAGGACAGTACCCTCAGTTTTCAGGGTCTTCCAAATCTGACTCATGCCCACGACAGGCTAACCATGCCTGTGAGTGTCTTCTGCCCCAAGCAGAAAGTAAGAGTTCAAGAGGCTTCTTGATCTTGGCAGCCGCTACTCAGCTTAAATTTTTTGTTGCCTTATGAGAAAGCAAATGTTGCCAGTGAAGCTGAAACTTGGGTTAATATGTGAAATGTTCTTATTTTTAAGACATAAAACAGTGTAAACAAAGCACATCTGTACACTAGTTGTTGTTAGGTGCCATTGTGTCAGTTTTGACTTAGCCACCCTATGTACAAAAGAATGAAATGCTGTCCAGTCCTGTGCCATCCTCATAATCATTGCTATGCTTGAACCTATTGTTGCAGCCACTGTGCCAATCCATTTTGTTGAGGGCCTTCCTCTCTTTCACTGACCCTCTACTTTACCAGGCATGATGTCCTCCCTCTCCAGAGACTGGTCCCTCCTGATAACATGTCCAAAGTATGTGAGATGAAATCTTGCCATCCTCCCTTCTAAGGAGCTAAAAATTTGAGAATTCAAGTCACAAAATACTACCTGTAGGAGGGACTTTAAGGATCATCTAGTTCAAACCATTGATATGGAAAGCATCTCTTTGTGCTTGTAATATAATATAAAGAAGGAGATAACTTATTTATGGTTTCATATCTGGTCAGTGGCACAGCTCAGAATCCAATCCAATCTCTTGGCTCTCAGACCCATGGTCCTACTGAAACACTCTGCATTCTTAGTCACAGTGTTGGCAGGCACAAAATACTAACCAGAAATACCTTTCCCTACTTCTGATTGGATCTGAAGGTTAAAGAAGACAGGATAAGAAAAGTATTGGATTTAAGGGGATTACATGATTGATTCAATTTAGTGTTCCTTAAGCTACTATGTAATTGAAATCATCTTTATAATATGTTCTCTCCTTCACAAGCACCCAACCTTTTAGGGCCATCACTTTCCTATACCAATTACGTTTTTTAGGCCATTGTATTAATTAGGGTAAAAAACACTAGCTATTACATCCAGAAATACTGAAAATCTCAATAGTGTACAGTAAAACATTCTCATTCACACGAATTCCATGGCAGATGTCTGGCTGGATGACTCTTCTGGGAGGAGATCCTCCAAGCATGACTCAGGGATCAGATTCTTTCTACCCTAGAACACCATTGTCTTCACATGTGGCCACTAAAGTCATTGCAGAGGCAAGAGGGGGAGACGTTTTCATGGGGTTTGACCTGAGGAAGAAGTACTATACATCACTTCCCCCACATTTCATTGGCCAGAACTGGTTATATGTCCTACCTAGATGCAAGGAGAGTAGGGAATATAGTTTTCTCTGTTCCCAGGAATAAAAATAAATGGATTGGTAAACATGTAATATTATCTCTATAAAGGATAGAAATAAAGAAAGGAAAAAGAAAAGAAAGGCAAGTATTTTCTGCGAATGTAGTTTTCCCCATTGGAAGCTCAATTCTCTATGGCTCAATTATGAAGATTAAGATCTGTGGCTGGAAGCAGAATTAATACAGAAAACAAGGCTCAGCCACAGCTGAAATGGCAAGAGGCAGAGTTTGAGGTTGTAGAATGCTTCTCCCCTGCCAACTGGCTTCCAGAAAGGTGCTCACAGGCACAGTAGTTCCCAGATTGCAACATGATCCTCTCAAGATCACCTTCACTGGAAATGTTGCAGAACCTGAAGGGCCAACAAATCAGTCCTTCTCTCAGAAACCACAGACCTCTCAGACTCTGACTCTGTCTCGGCCCCTTGCAGGGAGTGGAGTGTGGGAAAAGCTGGTCATTTTCAGAAGATGGGCCAATGTCTCTGGCCTGGCATTCTTCCCTCATAAAGACTTTCTCCTCTGCCATACCTTGGGGAGCTTGGGGTTTTGTTTCACAATCACAGAAGTTTTCCCAAAAATTTTTGGAAACAAACACTTCTTCTGAGTCTGATAGAGAAAAATTAGTTACGAAGTGGGGGAAATAAAATGACCTACATACAAATACAGTGACTATAACTGAGGGAAAATATCAGACATAGACAGTTGTCTTTAATTAGGAATAAAACAACTAAGCAGCCTTGTACAAAAATATAAGCTTTACAGTTAATATACAGATGAAGTCTCAAGGCTCAGATACCCTTTGAAATGAATTACTCCCTATCTGGCTTATCTTTAGAATCTTAAGATGGATTTACTTATATCCACCCCTGTGTCAGGACATTCACCCAGCTGTGAACATTTCTTTTCATATCTTTGTTTTTAGTTGCCTAAGCAGAGATTCTCCAGATAATAATCACCATTAAAATGCTGAGAAATCTGAATTTCAGAATCAAGCATCTTAGAACTCAATTTTCCAAGCTGTGGACTGTATTCTACAAGATATTACTTAGTGCTCTGGCAGGATGTTATGGACTGAATTGTGTCCCCCCAAAATATGTGTTGGAATCCTAGCCCTATACCTGTGGACATGATCCTGTATAGAGATAGGGTCTGCTTTGTTATGTTAATTAGATCATGCATGAGTAGGTTTGGTTCTAAATCTAATCATTTATGAGCTATTAAAAGAGCGGATTAGATACAGAGACATATAAACATAGAAGAAGATAGATGCCATGTGAAGATTGCCAAGGAACAAAGGAACACACAGGATTACTGACAAGGAAGGAACTGAAATGGATGAGGTCCCGATTTGGACTTTTAGCCTCCAGAACCATGAGAAAATAAATTTCTGTTCTTTAAAGCCACCTGTTTGTGGCATTTCTGCTACAGAAGCAGTAGGTAACTAAGACAGAGGGATCCAACAGAAACTGCACATATTCTATTTTCTTCTTGGAGCTTCATGTTACATACAATCCCTAGAGATATGCCCCTGGATTTTTCAGTTTCCTAAACCAATATATTCTATTTTGGCTTAATGAGTTTGAGTTTGGCTTTCTGTTGCTTTCTACTGAAAGAATTCTGAGTGATATACTCACCATGAATGCAGGTGCCCCCACCCTAACATGCTCCCTCTCATTGACAGACAAAGGTATCTCCTCTTTACTTCAACCTAAGTAGTAAAATGTTTTGCTTAGTTTTACCTTGGGTGTCTAATACTTTTGTCCTTCTTGAAGGTTTTTTCTTATTCTGTTGTTCCTAATTTTCCTTTCTAGGACCTCTTTTCTACTCTCTTGGAGAAAGGATAAAGTTGTCATAGAAACTCTACCCTATTCAGATGAATTAAAGAATTAAAGGGGGTGTCTTGAGAAATGGATTCAGAGACCCTAAGACTTTTTGGAAGGCAGTTACACAATATTGTATTTTGCTCAAATTTGATCTTTTTCAAGAAAACTTCCAGTCTACTGCTGAAAAGAATTAGCCAGTGAAAACCTTATCAATAGCAGCAGAACATTTTGTTCCGGAAGATGAGGTCCTCTGGCATGACTGGGAAAGAGCTGCCTCTCAAAGTAAAGTTGACCTTAATGACGTGGATGTAGTTAAGCTTTTGGGACCTTCATTTGATCATGTGGCATGACTCAAAATGAGAAGAAACAGTTGCAAACATCCATTTTAATAATCAGAATGTGGAATGTATGAAGTATGAATCTAGGAAAATTGGAAATTGTCAAAAATGAAATGGAATGCATAAATATTGTTATCCTAGGCATTAGTGAGCTGAAATGGACTAGTATTGGCCATTTTGAATCAAACAATCATATGGTATACTATGCTGGGAATGACGACTTGAAGAGGAATGGTGTTGTATTCATCGTCGAAAAGAATATTTCAAGATCTATCCTGAAGTACAACGCTGTCAGTGATAGGATAATATCCACATGGCTACAAGGAAGACCAGTTAATATGACTATTATTAACATTTATGCATCAACCACTAAGGCCAAAGAGGAAGAATTGGAGATTTTTACCAACTTCTGCAGTCTGAAATTGATCAAACATGCAATCAGGATGCATTGATAATTACTGGTGATTGGAATGCAAAAGTTGGAAGCAAAGAAGGATTGGCAGTTGGAAAATATGGACTTGGTGATAGAAATGACCAGGGAGATCGCATGATAGAATTTTGTAAGACCAATGACTTCTTCTTTGGAAATACCTTTTTTCAACAACATAAACAGCGACTGTACACATGGGCCTTGTCAGATGGAATACACAGGATTTGAATCGACTACATCTGTAGAAAGAGACGATGGAAAAGCTCAATATCATCAGTCAGAACAAGACCAGGGGCTGACCGCGGAACAGACCATCAATTGCTCATATGCAAGTTCAGGTTGAAACTGAAGAAAATTATAACAAGTCCACGAGAACCAAAGTACAACCTTGAGTATATCCCACCTGAATTTAGAGACCATCTCAAGAATAGATTTGACCCATTGAACACTAATGAGCGAAGACCAGATGAGTCGTGGAATGACATTAAGAACATCATACATGAAGAAACCAAGAGGTCATTAAAAAGACAGGAAAGAAAGAAAAGACCAAAATGGATATCATAAGAGACTCTGAAACTTACTCTTGAACCTTGAGTAGCTAAAGCAAAAGGAAGAAATGATGAAGTAAAGGAGCTGAACAGAAGATTTCAAAGGGTGGCTCAAGAAGACAAAGTAAAGTATTATGATGACATATGCAAAGATCTGGAGATTGAAAACCAAAAGGGAAAAACATGCTCAGCATTTCTCAAGCTGAAAGAACTGAAGAGAAAATTCAAGCTTTGAGTGGCAATATTGAAGGATTCTATGGGGAAAATATTAAACAACGCAGGAAGCGTTAAAAGCAGATGGAAGGAATACACAGAGTCACTATACCAAAAATAACTGGTGGACGTTCAACCATTTTAGGAGGTAGCATATGATCAGGAACCGATGGTACTGAAGGAAGAAGTCCAAGCTGCACTGAAGAAATTGGTGAAAAACAAGGCTCCAGGAATTGACAGAATACCAACTGAGATGTTTCAACAAATGGATACAGGGCTGGAAGTGCTCACTCATCTGTGCCAAGAAATTTGGAAGACAGCTACCTGGCCAACCGACTGGAAGAGATCCATATTTATGTCTATTCCCAAGGAAGGTGATCCAACCGAATGCAGAAATTATTGAACGATATCATTAACATCACACACAAGTAAAATTTTGCTGAATATCATTCAAAAGTGCCTGCAGCAGTATATAGACAGGGAGCTGCCAGAAATTCAAGCTGGATTCAGAAGAGGACGTGGACCCAGGGATATCATTATTAATGTCAGATGGATCCTGGCTGAAAGCAGAGAATACCAGAAAGATGTTTGCCTGTGTTTTATTGACTATGCAAAGACATTCAGCCGTGTGGCTCATAACAAATTGTGGATAACGTTGGGAAGAATGGGAATTACAGAACACTTAACTGTACTCATGAGGAACCTGTACATAGATCAAGAGACAGTTGTTTGAAGAGAACAAGGGGATACTGCATGGTTTAAAGTCAGGAAAGGTGTGCGTCTGGGTTGTATCTTTTCACCATATTTATTCAATCTGTATGCTGAGCAAATAATCTGAGAAACTGGACTATATGAAGAAGAACAGGGCATCAGGATTGGAGGAAAACTCCTCATTAACAACCTGCAAAATGCAGATGACACAACCTTGCTTCCTGAAAGTGAAGAGGATTTGAAGCACTTACTGATGAAGATCAAAGACCACAGCCTTCAGTATGGATTACACCTCAACATAAAAGAAAACAAAAATCCTCACAACTGGACCAAAATCAACATCATGATAAATGGAGAAAAGATTCAAGTTGTCAAGGATTTCGTTTTACTTGGATCCACAATCAACACCCATGGACGCATCAGTCAAGAAATCAAAAGACCCATTGCATTGGGCAAATCTGCTGCAAATGACCTCTTTAAAGTGTTGAAAAAGGATGTTACCTTGAAGACTAAGCTGCACCTGACCCAAGCCGTGGTTGTTTCAATCATCTCATAAGCGTGCGAAAGCTGGACGATGAATAAGGAAGTCTTAAGAATTGATGCCTTCGAATTGTGGTGTTGGCGAAGAATATTAAATATACCATGGATTGCCAAAAGAATGAAGAAATCTATCTGGGAAGAAGTACAACCAGAATGCTCCTCAGAGCAAGGATGATGAGACTACATCTCATACATTTTGGACATGTTATCAGGAGAGATCAGTCCTTGGAAAAGGACATCATGCTTGGTAAAGTACAGGTCAGTGAAAAAGAGGAAAACCCTCAATGAGATGGATTGACACAGTGACTGCAACAATGGACTCAAGCATAACAATGATTGCGAGGATGATGAAAGACTGGGCAGTGTTTTGTTCTGTTGTGCATGGGGTTGCTATGATTTGGAACTGACTTGACAACACCTAACAACAAGAAGAAACCTTCTACCCCTAAATCCCTTCTCTGATGACCACATGACGTTATGTCAGATGAAATCACCATTCGGTAGTGATATATTTGGCACAAAATCCCCTGAAAGCTAAACAGACAATCTCTCACACATTGCCTTCTGGCCTCTCTTCAACTCTATGTACTCACACCATCCTCTTGAATAATGTATTGGCTATGCCAACTCTGCTTTCTATATGGATAGAGATGGGATATGAGATGAAGGCATATTATATAGAGAGCTCACTAGGGTCATCTGTCTGCCATACATTCTGCAAGTAGCTTAGAGCCCCAGATAATGAGGACATATTGTCATACATTCAAAAATATTCAAGTTAGTCCTTATCCAACCCTTGTTTTTATATATGGGTGAACTGAGGTCCAGAGAGTGAAAAGGAATTGCTCAATGTCTGAGAGCAATTTCCTGGTAGATGTCAACTGGAATGCAGGTCATTAGACATCCTGGTAAGTGATCTTCTACCCTGCTGACACAGGATGACATTTCTGATCCCACATCAGCAGGATTCCCTTGGAGTGATGAAGGACTCCCAGTGGAATACCCCTTTTAAAATTAAAGGCATCATTGGAATATCAGCTGGGAGCCAAAGAACAGATAAAAACTAAGTGTCCTAAGGCCAAGGTCTGAATGTCTGTAATTTTAGTTTCATCAACACTTAACTTTAATACATTAAGCTAAATGACAAGAGCCGGAGATCATAAGAGTAAAGCATAATATGTTAAATAAATAAAGAACCATGCAGGACCAGGAGCCAACCAAAAAGATCAAGAAGCCATGAGACCAAGGAACTTCACTTGTAGGTAGAATTGAGAGATGCCTACACTACGTGTTTGGCAAATCTGTTGCCGTCGAGTTGATTCTGACGCATAGCGACCCTATAGGGCAGAGTAGAACTGCCCCATAGGGTTTCCCAGGAGCGGCTGGTGGATTCGAACTGCCAACCTTTTGGTTAGCAGCTGAGCTCTTAACCACTGTGCCACCAGAGAGGACCTTCTTCTCTTTATTCTCAGAATTGACACCCATTCTATAGAGTTCTTACCCACTCTTTTCTGACTGGTAACTCTGCCTTTCCATTTGGAACATGCTCCTGCACTTTTGCTTGAGAGGTTTGGGCTTTATTTTTCTGCTTGTTAGCCTTAAAAGACTTTAGATCATACCCTTTAAGATTTTCTGACCCAGAATGCTACTATCTGGATCAAGGATAGTTATATTAACGTTAATTATAGGAAAAATACTACTTCTACAACTTCCTCCTGATGATTACTACTCCTTCCATTTAAGAACTTACCATATCACAGCCAGTTTACCTATATTAGGTGTCACTGTCCTCACTGCCCAAAGTCAAAACCAAATCCGTTGACATCGAATCGATTTTGACTCATAACGACCCTATAAGACAGAATAGGACTGCCCCATAGGGATTCCAAGGAGCAGCTGGTGGATTCAAACTGCCAAGCTTTTGGTTAGCAACTGAGCTCTTAACCACTGGGCCACAAGAGCTCCCTCCAGTGTCAGTGTCCTCACTGCCCAAGGTATGTAAAATTCTGTTCTACAGATGAAGACTAAGGCGGAGAGGTTAGTTTAGGCAAGACCACAAAATCAGTGAGTAGCGGGCTGGTGTCCAAACCCAGGAAAAGCTGCCTCTCAGCCTCCAATATTCCTGTGTGCACTGACCCCACCACACCTCTAGCTGGTAGATAAGACAGACCCTTCCCATCTACCAGAAGAAGGTTCAGATAGTACCATTCCATCCAGTAATCCTGTAGCTCCTATTAGGGCTTAGGGAAATCTGCCCTGAGAAGACCTTGGTACTTCCAAGAATGTAATTTTCAGAACCTCCTGAGTTCAGCCAAGTTAAATAAAGGTTAAGTTACTGAAGGACAGGCTGTTGTTTTTAAGAATCCAAATGGTTAGATGGCTTTCATTTTAGCCAGTTTAAGATTAATAAAGGGCAAATTGCAGGGCATATTTTACACGTCCCATTAAACTGGTGGGATTAAGTGTGTGCAAGAAGTAATTGTCTTTTGATATGAATAAAGCATAAAAATCCCAGATAGAGAAAGCATGTACCCTTATTTATGGTCCTATGGAGACTCTCTGCAATTACCACCTTGATATCAAAAAGCATAATAGATGATAATGCTAAAAGGTACACAGAACAAAAGTCATTGCATCTGTTGAGACTTCCAGGAGAGCACACTGTTCGCCATCCTTGGAAGACTCTGCAGTTTCTCTGGAGCACCGACAGCATTCACAGCAAAGGAAGCCAGCCAATCCTAGTGGGGTTGGATATTTATTCATGTTTCTTGGGAGTAGAATCAGAGGGCCTCTGGATCACGTTCTTGGTACCCCATTTCCAAAAAAACATCCAGGTTCCTTCTGAGTGGATGTGACTAATCAGATCCTTGTATGCCAATGCTTCCAATTACTTGGAAATCACAGTACTAAATCAGAGTCTTACAAATGACTAAAAAATTGGACTTTTCCCCCAAGGTCATAATAATTTGAACCTGCTCAAAATGGTACTAAGGCATTAGTGCAAAGGGATGAGTAGCCCAAAGAAATCATTTTAAAAATAATAATCCCTGGAACACTTTAAGTGCAGTAGAAGCTCTATACAAGGAATTTTTTTGAGAAAAAAGGAATCTAAAGAATAAAATATTCCGGATCAGTGAATTTTCACTAGTTTTTTTTTTTTTTTTGGAGGCTTTCAACCATTGCTCTTGAAAATTTCTGTGTCCTTTATAAAAATACAGCTGAAGCTATTTGCCATTATGCCATTGGATATCCTTTATTCAAGAATCTGAACAGTAAATTCTTGCTTACATATGCCTTCTTATTCTCCCTTCCCTGCTAACAAGAATTGTTTAACCATATGTTGTTGTTTGTTGTTTTTGCCATAATAACCAAAAGACTAAAGAAACATTTATAGCCCAAGAGTTTCAAAACATACTCAATTCTGAAGCTTAAAATATCACTTCCCTCAGATGGACTCTTCTACTTCATTCTCAAATGTCTTAACTTGTACTGTGCTCTAATTTATAAACTGCCAGAAGTCTTTAGAAAGCTGACAGTGTACAGATCTTAAATCTAAATTGTGGCTGAGAATCTATTCAGCCCCAGGAATCATGGAAATATAAGAAATGGAATGGACTTGAAAGGTCATTTAATCTAACCACCCACCACAACCTTGAACTCCCTCTGATGCATCCTTGCCAGGATCCTGCCCCACTCATATTGGAACAGCCAATGCATCCTCATCCATCCTGCTTTGTGCTTTTCTTGGTCTATCTTGTAATAGACCAGAGCTTTGCTGTTGGGGACCATAACCCAGTGACACCTCATTCGTTTGTTTGAAAATATACAACCTCAATAATTATTGAATTGAGTCAAATGCCAAATTTGAATTATTTATCATTGGTAATTATGGTAGGCAGAACAGTGAGCCCCAAAAGAAGACCCTGTCCTAATCCCCAGAACTTGTGAATATGCTACCTTACATGGCAAAAAGAACTTTGCAGATGTGATTGAGTGAAGAATCTTGAGATAGGGAGATTATTCAGGTGGGCCCAAATCTAATCACAAGGGTCCATCTAAGAGGGAGGCAAAAGAGTCAGAGTCAGAGAGGATTATGTGGTAATGGAAGCAGAGGGTAGAGAGGAGAGAGATTTAAAGTTGTTAGACTACTGTCTTTAAAGATGGAGGAAGGGCCCTGGGACAAAGAATGCAGGCCATCTCTAAACCCGTTAAAACCAAACTTGTTGTTGTCGAGTTGATTCTGACTCATAGACCCTATAGGACAGAGTAGAACTGCCCCAATAGGGTACCCAAGGCTGTAATCTTTACAGAAGCAGATTAGCACATCTTTCTCCCAAGAGGCGGCACGTGACTTTGAACAACCGACCTTTCAGTTAGCAGCCAAGCACTTAAACACTGCACCACCAGGGCTCCATGCTATTATTATTAGCAAATCTAAATTCAATTCCTTTTCACTTACCTTTAATGTGATGTTCAAGGCTTTCCTTGACTGGGCCCCAAACTTCCCCTCCAACTTCACTAGTCACTTACTCAGTTACCCTATATTTTCAGTGCCTTGTGTCTGGTTGTTTGCTATTTCTCTCCCAACATTTCTTGATCCAGGTCCATGGATCTCGACATCCATGGAGACTACGAATGAGATCACTTTATGCTAAATTATATACAACTTCGTATGTACATTTAGTTAACTTCATAAAGGGGCCTGGGACCTCCCCCAAAAGCTAAAAGCCATGCTATTCCCTCATCCTCAAATGCTTCTTTTCCTATTACCATCTTTAGGTGACATTATTTATTCTTATATAGGTTGATGCCATATTCTTCTTGAAGACATTCTAGATTGCCCAGGTCAGAATCAAATCTCTCCTCTCAACTTCCATCCTGGTTTAGATGAACCTCTAATGATTAGACATTTCAATTTTCCTATGGTAAGATGAATATTTAAATGCCTGTCTATCCTAATAGACTGAAATCTCCATGACTAAGTATAAAAACGACTTGGGGACATTGTCTGACCTCCTGTAACTTCACCAGGGGGAATGGGAACCAAAATCAACAGTGCATGTTTGACTCCCTTAAGGCGGAGTCCAGACAAGCCTCCTCTCCCCACCATCTTTACCAATTCTAACACCAGCCGTCGCTCCCACAGCACTCACTGCTGGGTTTGATAATTCATTGCAATTGCCACACAGAACTCACAGACCATACGCATGATTATGGAGTTTATTAGGGAATTAACAGTTACAATTAAAGCTTGGGAATACTTGGGATATAGTTCTTCCATCAGGGCAGCCTCTCCCCATCCTTGCTCACAGTTAAGCCTCTCCCTGGCCCACCTCTCCCTGACCCTCAATCTCTGCTCAAAGGCACTCAGCTTTCTCATTTCATGGGCCAGGAAGCCCACTGTGCCATCTCCTGCTGCCAGGTCTCAGCTGCTGGGTCTCTCCTGATGGTCTCTCCTTCCTTGGTGGTGGTGGGCTCCTTCCTTTGCTCAGGAATCAGCTCTCTTTTAAGACAAAATTGACCAATCCTCTTGGTGGGCCACAATTACCTTATCATACAGAGCTGCACAATCAACTGGGTGGGAATTACAAGACCATGGCTAGAAAGCCCACATACAAAAGTAATTAATCTCACTGCACTAGGGGAAGACCCAAACCACATTTATCTTTGCACACTAGTTGTAGTAATACATTCTAAATTGTAAATACTCAATAAAGCTTCAATATTGAACTGAATAGGACTCTGTTCATTTTTATCGGATTTAGCAGATTCTGGAAGATGCCAGTCTGAGTCTATGGTACTCACTGATTTTCTCATTCCTTTATGGCCTTGGCCTCTTGTTGACTTAATTCCGCTGTATTAACTGTACAATAGACTCTGCCTTGCTGAGCAGCCTATCCCATACCCACAGACTCAATCCTCATTCTGGCATGACACAGGCTTTAGTTTCAGCCCTAAGCGCAGTCTTCTGCCCTAAAGACATTTGGGTTTTTTCTGCATGAACTTCAGTTTCAAGCTTGCCTCTCAACATTGATTCAGCAAAAAACTTTGGATGGGGCTGTTATGTACCAGAGCCTGAATTCAGTATTGGGGATGAAATGGTGAACAAGAAGAGACACTGGCAGGTTACCTTGCAGCCACCTCCTTTAGTTGGTTTTCAGGACTTATGAATACAGACTTGGTCCCTGATGTGGCATCACAGCTCTTCTCACACTCTAATTCCACAGTGATTTTATTCACCTTACTCTTTGCTGGACACAAGAAGACAATTGTGAATGCCAACTCCTGTTGGCCTCTAAAGGGTCTGAGAATGCCATGTTGCTGCTTTCATAATTTGATATTACATACATAACCAAAGTTTGATAACCCCACTTTTTTTGTCTGCTAGTTTTGCTTTTTTTGTTTTGCTGCCATTCTTGGACTACCTTGTCCTAAAGCAGAAGGACTACACATTAAGATGAGAGGTGTTTCCTCTAAATGTGGAATAGTTGTGAAGCACGTCATAATAATGAAATGGATTGAGTATAATGTGTCTCTGTTCCCTCATTATGGCATATTTTGCTGTGATGTTCCTGTATTGAATATACCACTTGTACATGTTAAAAATGATATAAGTGACTGTTTAGGATTATTATTGTTCTCCCATGACAATATTAGGGACAGTTTATTATTAAAAAGGGTACTATCCTTGTATGTTAAATTTTTAAATGGATTTCTTCGTTTTAATACACAAATAATGAAGGCATGCTTAATAGAGTACTTTCTTCATTTTCTTTTCTGTTGTTGCTTCTCATTTGTTGTATTCATCATCGTATAGATGTCTTTGAGATTCCCAATTACACAAAGCTCATTTCTACCTTCCCATGGGTCTGATTAGCTGATGCTATAAAGAGCCTCTGAAAGCTCAGCCCTCTCTGAGGCAAATCTTATTTTGTCTAACACAGAGGATAAAACAATAACAACAAAAAAACTAGCGGCTCCCTCAATGTAAAATAAATGAGTAATCAGAGTAATCAGTTGCTGTGAGGTTGAACTCCACCTCATGGTGACCCCATGTGTGTCAGAGTAGAACTGTACACCCTGGGGTTTTCAAAGACTGATTTTTCAGAAGCAGATACTCAGGCCTTTCTTCAAAGGTGCCGCTGTGTGAACTCAAACCTCCAGCCTTTCGGTTAGCAGCTGAGCAAATAAACTGTTTGCACCACCCAAGGACTCTAAAAAATGGCCAGATCACCTTTATCTTTATCTCACCCTCCTTCCATTGAGCTATCCAGGCAATAGTTATCATTTGTATCTTAGTCATCTAGTGCTGCTGTAACAGAAATACCACAAGTGGATGGTTTTAACAAAGAGGAGTTTATTTCCTCTCAGTCAAAGTAGGCTAAACGTCCAAACTCAGGGCGTCAGCTCCAGGGGAAGGCTTTTTCTGTCGGCCTTCTTCTCTTTGGTGTTCTCCCGGACTAGGAGTTTCTCTGTGCAGGGACCCCGGTCCAAAGGACTCACTCTGCTCCCAGCACTGCTTTCTTGATGGTATGAGGTCCCCAACTCTCTGCTTGCTTCCCTTTCCTTTTATCTCTTGAGAGATAAGAGGTGGTACAGGCCACAACCCAGGGAAACTCCCTTTACATTGGATCAGGGACGTGACCTGGGTAAAGGTGGTGTTACAATCCTACCCTAATCCTCTTTAACATAAAATTACAATCACAAAATGGAGGCCAACCACACAATTCTGGGAATCATGGTCCAGCCAAATTGATACACACATTTTTGGGCGGACGTAATTCAAACCATGACAATTCGTATATTTGTTATGAGCATTGGGGTTTCCAGATCTTTAATTTTCTGGAATGTTCGTAGTTCCAAGGTAAACTTTATGAGTTTACTACCTAGAAGTATCCTGAGTGATGTTTGTATTGATGATACGATACCAACCCCATTCATTTGTGCTGGACTTACACTGTTTATACTACCTACTTTTTCACCCAGGATACAAGGAAAACTTAAATATACCTTCCTTTCTCACTGCATCCCACACTAATTCTTCTTCTCTGAATTCCATACTTCTAATCAATACCATGCTGTTTAGTTTTAGTTGCCTTTTAATTGTCTCTTGTGTATGTCTTAGCTTATTAGATGTGTTACTTTGAGCAAGTTGTTGTTTTCAGCTTCAGTTTCCTTATATAAAGGGACTGCCCTCTCTCCTTTGTTCCATATTCCTACCTTGGTCTCCAGAGAAATGAAATTTAGCCTTTTTCTCCTCTCTGCCAAGGGGCTCTGGAAGCATCTTCCACATAGATCTCCAACTTGCTCTCATCTCCAAGAGAAGATGAGCTGGTTCCACAACTAGAAAATTCACCTTCACTGGGCACGCTTCATCTTTGGGTAGAGTAACTGTGTTAAAAGTGACTGTTCAGCCCCTAAACTCTTGTCTTGGACCAGAATTTCTCTGTTAAGTAGGTGCTTTGCCTCCACTTCCTACTACTAAGCTGCAAACACTCCTGTACAAGGCTATTGCATGAGAAGGATAGCTATTTTTGGCTTTCACACTTTCATGAAAGTTTATAAGGCAGACATACCCCTCTTGCAGCTGGTGGGGTAAGATAGAGTCTACTCGGCAGACCCAGTACTTGTTACAAGTGGGCCAACACTTTAAACTATGGAGCAAAGAGAAGTCTCACTTTGGCCTCATTTCTGAACCAAGCCCTCGCATCTACTTACAGCAGAGGTCTTGATCTTTAGGGACAACTTGGCCCACAATAGAATTAATACTTGAGTTCCCACTTGATCTCCTTGTGTCTATTTTCCCATTGTTTAGAAGCCCAAAGGGTGGAAAGCTGCATCTTAATGCAGTTTACTCATGTTCCCCAAACCCAACCAAACTTCAACAAGTTATTGTGATAATTAAATGGGATGTCCTATGTGTAACATTTAGCATAGCCGACAGGAATCCTGGCTGGTGCGAATGGTTAAGTGCTTGACTACTAACTGAAAGATTAGCATTTTGAACCCACACAGAGGTGCCTAGAAAGAAAGGCCTGGCAAGGCAATCTGCTTCTGAAAGGTCACAGCCTTGAAACCCTATGAAGCGCAGTTCTACTCTGCACACATGTGGTCGTCATAAGTCAGAATCAACTCAATGGCAACTGTTTTTTTCCCAAAGGCAACTTTTTTTTTCTCTCTCTCTCTCTCTCTCTAATAGGCATTCCTTATATTTTTGTGCATTTTTTTCATCTTCGAAAGGATTTCCAACTATCTGGGAAAGAAATCTGGTTAGCACTCCTGACTACTTTCATCATGGACTGTGGGCAGGAACAGTTCTCCAAGAAGCGATAGTGATTGCCCAAGTATCCCAAACAAGCTACAACAATTTCCAAACTGTAATCCAAAGCATAGGCCCAACAGGAAACCAGAGAATGGGGAGAACAGTGAAAGTTTCCTGGAAGATATTTAGCCTGAACTAATCCTTGAAAGCTGGGAATATCTGATCTGGCAGACACAGTGTTGGAGCATTCCAAACAGGAGCATAACATGAAGGGTGTTAGGGAAGAGGGAATAAGCAGAGTGGGTTCCAGAGTGAGTGAGGAGGCTCTTCTATTTATGGAGAAGAGCACTAGAAAGTAAAATAGCATATGATTTTCTCCCTTCTTCTGAGGACTTGTCTCTGATGTTTGCTTTCTTTTTGACTTGCAAGAATATGCTGTTTGATATTCTGGGCTTCACAGAATTTCTTCCTTTTGAGGCAGCAGGATGTGGCAGAAAGGGCAAGTGGCAAGGGAGTTGATTTCAAGGCAGTGCTCTTCAGAGTAGCTAAACAACCTTAAGCCAGTTACTTCACATCCCTGTGGATTGCTTTTTGTATAAAATCCTGCCACTTCACTGTATCATTACAAGGTCTAAATTGAGTTCTTGATCACTGAAGCCGAGCCATTAAATCATTTAAACCATGAATCTCACAAACATCTTTTCTTAAAAATCTCTTCTTCAAAAATTGTATTTCTAGTTATGTGGGATTTGACAAGTCATGTAGAAAGTGTCTGAGTTTCAACTTCCTTATTATAAAGGGATCTGGTAATACTTACTCAAGGGCTGCATAAGAAATACCCAAAATAATACCCAAGAAGTATTTTCACAATGCTGGCATATTGTAAGTACAAGTTAGTTTTTATTATAATTATGGATATCTAATTATATTGATTGTAACACTCACTGTCTTAGATGCTAGAAAGAAAACAAGCAGGAGGCAGGGCCAAGATGGCGGAGTAGGCGGATGCATCCAGTGGACCCTCTTAGAACAAACACCAGAAAAAACAAGTGAATCAACTGTATATGACTGTCTAGGAGCCCTGAACGTCAAAGGCAAAGTTGAGGAACAGGACTGAGGGGAAGGGGGAGGGAAAGATGGCTCAGAAGCAGTGAGGAGTTGCCAGACCTGACCTGGCAAGAGCCTGAGCCCTTCAAGCCTGATCAGCTCATGGGTGAGCGGTGAGGCAGGCAAACAATGGTGCTCGGGAGGTGAATTCCACACCGGAAGAGACCCAGCAGCAAACATTCTACCTTGCCACACAGAACCAGTGAGAAGCAGCCCTTGATCACTGAAAGATAAGTACTTGTGTCTGGCCTACTGTGTGGATCAAAAACACCCAACTTAAGGAAAAACATCTCTCCCATTTACCTCCCCCCTCCCTGCTCTGCACTGGGTCCCAGACAAGCTTCACCAATTGCCAAGTCCCCTAGGCCAGAAGTAGGATCAGTCACATGCCCTGAGCCATTCTCCCAGTTTGGAGAGTGAACAAATTAAAAAATGGGAAAAAACCAACTACCAGATACCCTAGGCCAGGAACTCAGGGTAGGCACAGCTCCTTTGCCTAGGCACAGGCATAAGGGATCCACAGACTTTGAGTGCCTTTCCCTTTGCATAGACTTGTGCGGGCCCATTTTAACAGCGTAGGCCCTCATTTCTACAATAAAACAGGGTATATACCTGAAGTCTAACTTCAACTGTTTCAGCTGTGAAGTGGCAGGTTCGTGACATTTAACACTGCTCTGCCCATTAAGCAGGGTCTTTACCTACCCACGTCAGGGGCCTGAGGACTGGTGGCTCTACCCACACCGTCTAGCCACCTGTGATAGGGGCCCAAGAATAAGAGGTGCCCCCCAGTCCTTACAGCCAACAGCATTAGGTACTCACAGTCCAGCTGCAAAACCCACCCACCTATGTGCTCTAGGGAACCAGGACACGTCTTACTCCTGGACACTCTGGGGTGACCATCAGCCCCCTGCCTTGCTCAGAGTGTGTCCCCCTGCAGCACCCAGATGCCTGTGCCTACACCTATCACTCACGCCTGTCTAGGACCATGAAAGCCTACACCACACACCAATCACCCATGCCCGTCTAGGACTGTAAGTGAGGGCCTAAACCACACACTTGGTGGCTATCTACCTGGACACCTGAGCTTAATCCATACAGGAAGAGCAGGCAGACTCCTGAGCTCACATACCTAGTAACAGATCTAACCACCTGGTGACAGGACATTAGAGCTTCAGAGGAGCCAATAATCAAACTCACACAAGCAGCCTATTTGGGCATATTAAAACAAAACAAGAAGCTAGGACACAGTAAGCAAACATAAAATAAATAAATATAATAACTTACTGATGACTTGGAGACAACAGTCAATATCAAGTCACATAAATAGGCAGTCTATGATGGCTTCAGAAGTCTCCCAAAACGAATTTAGAAATTTTCCAGAGAAGGAAAATTTCTTGGATTACCAGAGGCAGAATAGGAAAGATTAATATACAGAACTCTTCAAGAGACTAGGAAGGAAATTAAGCAATGCAGAATGCACAATGGAGGAAATTAAAAAAGACTAGAGAAGAGCATTATGACAAATGTAACAGGCTGCAAGAATCCATAGAGAGACAGCAATCAGAAATCCAGAAGATTAACAATAAAATTTCAGAATTAGACAAAACAATAGAAAGTCATAGGAGCAGAATTGAGGCAATAGAAGACAGAATTAGTGAGATTGAAGAAAAAGCACTTGACACCAACTTATTTGAGGAAAAATCAGATAAAAGGATTAAAAAAATGAAGATAACCTAAGAATTACATAGGACTCTATCAAGAGAAATAACCAACAAGTGATTAGAGTACCAGAATGGGGGATGGTGGATAACAGAAAATACAGAGAGAATTGCTGAAGATTTGTTAGCAGAAAACTTCCCTGATATCATGAAAAATGAGAAGATATCTATCCAAGATGCTCATCAAACCCCACATAAGGCAGATCCCAAAAGAAAGTTACCAAGACATTTACAATCAACTTGCCAAAACCAAAGATAAAGAGAGAATTTTAAAAGCGGCTAGGGATAAATGAAAAATCACTACAAAGGAGAGTCAATAAGACTAAGCTTGGACTACTCAGCAGAAACAATGCAGGCAAGAAGGCAATGGGCTGACGTACATAAAGCCTTGAAGGAAAAAAATCGCCAGCCAAGAGTTATATGTCCAGCAAAATTGTCTCTCAAATATGATGGTGAAATTAGGGCATTTCCAGATAAACAGAAGCTTAGGGAATTTGCAAAAACCAAATCAAAATTACAAGAAATATTAAAGGGAGTCCTCCAGTTAGAAAATTAATAACATCAGATAACAACCCAAGATTAGATCACAGGACAAGCAACCAGATAGCAAACCAGATAGGGAAGTTACAAAAATAAACCAAAGCCAAAACACTGAAAACAGGGAAACAGATATCAATATGTAAAAAATGACAACATAAAAAGAGAAAAGAGGGACTTAAATAATGTAGACATAGATTTTTCATATGGAGAGGAAGTCAAAGCGATATAAAGAAATAAAAGACTGGTATAAAGTTAGAAAAAAAGGGGTAAATATTAAGGAACCACAAAGGAAACTAACAATCCTACAATTCAAATTTAAAAAACTAGAAAAATATAAAGACTCAGCAAACACAAAATCAACAACAATAAAAAGATGAAAAGAAAATATGTAAAGAAAAACAACTCAGCACAGAAAATTAAGTGGAACAAAGAAACTGTGAACAACGCACAAAAAAAGACAACAAAATGACAGCGCTAAACTCATACTTACTAATAATTATGCAGAATGTAAATGGACTAAATGCACCAATAAACAGAGAGTGGCACATTGGACTAATTGGATAAAAAAAACACGATCCATCTAGATGCTGCTTACAAGTGACACACCTTAGACTTAAAGACACAAACAAACTAAAACTCAAAGAATGGAAAAAATATATCAAGCAAACAGCACTCAAAAAAGAGCAGGGGTGGCAATATTAATCTCTGACAAAATAGACTTTAAAGTAAAATCCACCACAAAGGATAAGGAAGGACAACATTTAATGATTAAAGGGTCAATACACCGGGAGGACATAACTATAATAAATATTTACACACCCAAAGAAAAGGCTCCAAAATACATAAAACAAACTCTAACAGCATTGAAAAGAGAGATAGACAGCTCCACAATAGTAGTAGGAAACTTCAACACACCAATTTCAGTGACAGACAGAACATCCAGAAAGAAGCTCAACAAAGACACGGAACAGCTAAATGCTACAGTCAACCAACTTGATCTCATAGACATATACCGAATGTTCCACCCAACAGCAGCAAAGTATACTTTCTTTTCCAATGCACATGGAACATTCTCCAGAAGAGACCACATATTAGGCCATAAAGCAAGCCTTCACAAAATCCACAGCATCAAAATATTACAAAGCATCTTTTCTGACCATAAAGCCATAAAAGTAGAAATCAATAACAGAAAAAGTAAGGAAAAAAAAATCAAACACATGGAAACTGAACAACACCTTGCTCAACAACTACTAGGTTAGAGAAGAAATTAATGATGGAATAAAGAAATTCATAGACTGAAAAGAGAATGAAAACACTTCCTACTAGAACCTTTGGGACACAGCAAAAGCAGTGCTCAGAGTTCAGTCCATGGCAATAAACACCCACATCCAAAATGAAGAAAGGGCCATAATCAAAACATTAACCCTACACTGCAAAAAGTACAAAGAGAGCAGCAAAAGAAGCCCTTAGGCACCAGAAGAAAGGGAATAATAAGAATTAAAGCAGAATTAAATGAAATAGAGACTAGAAAAACAATTCAAAGAGTTAACAAGACCAAAAAGCTGGTTCTGTGGAAAGATCAACAAAATCGATGAACCATTGGCCAGACCGACAAAAGAAAAACAGAAGAGGAAGCAAATAACCCCTAGAAGAATTCAGATGAATGCTATCACAACAGACCCAACTGAAATTAAAACAATTATAACAGAATACTATGAAAAATTGTACTCTAACAAATTTGAAAACATAGAGGAAATAGACAAATTTCTAGAAACTCACTACTTACCTAAACTAAAACAAATAGAGGTAGAACAACTAAATAAACCCTTAAAAAAAA
>NW_004443969.1:676430-678494 GCF_000243295.1 Trichechus manatus latirostris
CATAACAAAGCTTATTAAGAAAATGTTCTGCATCCTACTTTTGTGAGTGGGGTCTGGGATCTTAAAAGCTTGCAAGCGGCCATCTAAGATGCATCAATTGGTCCCTACCACTTGGAGTAAAGGAGGATGAAAAATACTAAAGACACAAGGAAAGCATTAGCCCAAGAGACAGAAAGGGCCACATAAACCAGAGACTTCATCAGCGTGAGACCAGAAGAACTAGATGGTGCTCAGCTACCACCAATGACCGCCCTGACAGGGAACACAACAGAGAATCCCTGATGGAGCAGGAGAAAGGTGGGGTGCAGAACTCAAATTCTAGTTAAGAAGACCAGGTTTAATGGTCTGAATGAGACTGAAGGAACCTCGGAGGGCATGGCCCCCAGATTCTCTATCAGACCAGAACTAAAACAATTTATGAGGCCAACGCATCAGACAGGGTTTGGAATGGACTGTGGGACATAAAGTGATACTCATGAGGAGTGTGCCTCTTAGCTCAAGTGATACAAGAGACTAAATGGACAGCTTCTGTCCAGAGGTGAGATGGAAAGGCAGAGAGGGTTAGAAGCTGTTGAATGGACATGGTAAATCAGGGGTGGAAAGGAGGAGTGTGCTGTCACAGAATGGGGAGAGCAATTAGGGTCACATAACAATGAATATATAAATTTTTGTATGGGAGACTAACTTGAAATGGAAACTTCACCTAAACTATAACAATAAACAAAGAAACAAACAAAAATAAAATAAGCAGTATATTTTGGTATTAGAGAAAAGAATAAATTCTAGAAACTTAAAAAAAAAATCCAAATTTTTTCCATTGCTTGCAAGGCCCTACATGATGTATCCCTTGGATCTTTCCTTGACGTCACTTCAAATAATTATTTCTGTCCATTAGACTCCAGCACTTTGCTTTTTCTTGGAAACCCCAAACACTCTCCTGTCTCAGGGCCTTTGTACTTGTTGCTGCCTCTGCCTGGAACTCTCTCCTTCCTATTCTTTGCATGACTTTCTCCTTCCCTAACCATGCAATCTGCAGCAGCTTCCTGGCTCCTGCTCCCCCTGTTGTTTATCGTGTTCCATATTTTATTTATTTTTATAGCGTTATCACTCAGTGAAATTTTATTATTTGTTATTTATTCCTTTGTTCACCTGTTCATTGTCCAGTCTACCACTAGAATGTAAGTTACACACACAGCACAGCCTTGCCTATATTATTTGTCCTAAATGTCTAGAAGACTGACTGTCACAGAGTATGCCAAAATATTGTTGAATGAATGGAGAAATGGATGAGTGTATAAATAAAGAAGTGGCTTGTTGGAAAAGAAGATGATTATTCTTTGCTTCCATTCTCTTCCCAACATGCCATGACTGTGACATTTTCCATCAGCTGCGTAAGTGGGAATATCCTACACACAAATGTGCGTCATCACCCTTTCTTCTGTTTGCTTTCTCTTCCTTAGTATTTGTCTTGAAAACAATCTTGTCCATTAACTCATTTTGAAGAGAATATTGATGCTTTTTAACAATTGCGCAAAGAAGTCATGATAAAAACACAGAACTAAACAATGCATAGCAAGTTTTCCAAAGAGGCCACAGACAACACAAGCTTTGCACTTCTGCTCTTTTAAAAAATAAAATTTGAGGAAGGTGTAGTAAATTCAAGGGAATTCAGGGCTGATTAAAGAAAAAGATAAGGCCACAAGAATGCAGTGTCACACAACAAGCTATTTATTGGGGCTGAAGCGTTGCCAGCATCATGCAAGTGTTGGTCCCTCACAGCAGGAAGTCTTCCAGAGTCAAGGGGAACAAGGAGCCACCAGAAGGGGAAGAGGGCATGAAAATCCTGGGAAAGGAGAGGGAGGAGGAAGCTTAGATGTCCTACATGATGTCCTCCTGCAGCAAGGTGGGCAGTCTCTGGGCAGAGAGCTCCGAAGGCAGCAGCACCTTATTGTTTTTTGTGTTTTTTTTATATTTTATTGTACTTCAGGTGAAGGCTTACAGAACAAATAGTTTCTCATGAAACAGTAGTACACATGTTGTTTTATGACATTGGTTAACAACCCC
>NW_004443969.1:679422-707431 GCF_000243295.1 Trichechus manatus latirostris
TGGCTGAGTTCTTTATCTCTTCATTTGATGTTTTAGGGTTTCTGGATTGTTGTATTCTCTGTTTGGCTTAGTTTTTCAGATCTTTGCTGTGGAGGGACGGCGTGGTGCTTCTGCCTAGAGTGCCATTTTGCCGGAACCTCCAGCACCTTATTGTTTTTAACTGCTATTGAATTGACCCCCAACTCATGGTAAACCACAGCTCATGGCGACCTCATGCACAAAGGAACAAAATGCTGCCCAGTCCTGCACCATCCCCATGATCAGTTGCAGATCAGACCATTGTGATCTGTATGGTTTTCATTGGCTGACTTTTGGAAGTGGATTGCCAGGCTTTCTTCCTAGTTCATCTTAGTCTGTAAGCTCTACTGAAACCTCTTCAGCATCATAGCAACACACAAGCCTCCACTGACAGACGGGTGGTGATTGTGCATTAGGTGCACTGATAAGGAATCAAACCCTGTAACTACAGGATTTTATCTTATCTAGGGCTAGCAGATGTTAGATGTAGTTTTGCAGGGTATGTAAAGAAGGAAAGCTCTAAACAATAGCTGAAAATCTGCTTTTGGAGGCTTTTTTAATAAAAACAACTGGATGTGTACAAATTTGAGTTTGGCACTGATAGATTTTTTTGAGCAAAAGGGCCTAAGCTTGCTATGATGTAAACAACTTAGGGCCAGTACACAGAGGCCATCTTTGGCTCATTTAGATAACAGAAGGTCAGCAGCTAGCCAGTTAATCACATTTTTTACAGTTATGGAATAATGCCCTTAAAGGACCTTCTGAGGTTATCTAATGTAGACCCCTCATTTAGCAAGGGAGCAAACTGCAGTCCAGAAAGGCTGGGGAATGCCAATGGCCACATGTGGTAGGGACAAGTCTACAACATTGGCCTCCTGACCCTGAGGCCAGGGCTATTTTCCCAATATTTGCTACCAAGTACCAGCAAATGAAGAAATGGTGCTATTATTGTTTTCTTGCCTACAGAAATTTAAGGCTTAAGGACGCGTTCACGCCAGTTAGAGACCTAGAATGGTGATTCTGAATTATAACTGACAGAAGGGCTGGGTCCTAATGGATATTTATGAATATTCAAAACTTTATGGGCTGTGAGTACTCAACAAACACCATTTACGTAGCATTTATGATTTTTGCATGTGCAAATAGCTCTGTATTTCTAGGGCTTGGGTAACACAGGATAATAAGGAATTCCACATGTGTAATTTGCAATAGATTCCCTTTCACCAGCAGGTGAGGAAAAAAAGGGCCAAATTTCTCAGGAAATACCTATCAATATTTAGAAGCTCAGTGATATTGTAATGAAAAAAGCCATATGCATCTTCTGCTTCAAAGACAAGCTGATTTTTAAAGAGTTTTTCATGAGCAGACAATTGCTAAAAATGAGACCATTTTATGGGTAGGAAACCATAAAAATTGTCCACTTTAAACTCTGGCTTTGTCTTAGTTTCTATAATTGCTTCTCACATATGCTATTTATTATTGACAGTCAAGCTGCAAGCAAAAATGGTTTGGACCGACTAAAACCTCTTCTATTTAAAAATTAGAAATGGAAAGACAATTTTTGTTCCTTTTTTTTTTAAAGTCAGGGAGGGGAGTGCACTTAAGCTGAAATATTCTGTGTACTAAAGTTTCAGTTAGTGGGAATTAAAATGACTGAGTTATAACCTCACCTTGAAGGGCAGGCAATGAAATGTCAACAGACCCTCAGAAGCAGAGTGCTCCAGGAGGTGATATAACACGTTGCTGGGAGATAGTTCTTATCAATCTATCTAATTGTGCTTTTGCAACTTTTTTTATTTTGTAGTGGTTTTATATTCACTTATGGGTTCCCTCAGTCTTTCGAATATTTTACAGTGCATGAAGACACTTGGTCTTTTAATCAAAATGCCAGCCTAAAGAAGCAGGAACAACTTAGCAAAAGTCTTATTTCGGTTTGTAGAAGTAAAAAACGAATGAACAAACAAAACAATGATCTCCTGTTCTTTATTAAGGAAACATGAAAGACATGTGCTGGTGATTTTGATTTTTTTTAGATATTTGTTTTACCATCTTCTCCACCTGAATAATGTCAATTATCTGATATGCAGCAATCCCTTTCTTTACCTGTAACTATCCTTCTCTCTTCTTCATCTAAGGGGTCCTGGCCCTGGTGGCATAGTGGTTAAGTGCTTGGCTGCTAATCAAAAGGTTAACAGTTCAAACTCATCACCTGCTCCTCAGGAGAAAGATGTGGCAGTCTGCTTCTGTAAAGATTTATAGCATTGGAAACCCTATGGGACAGTTCTACTCTGTCCTATAGGGTTGTTAAGAGTTGGAATCGTCTCAATGGCAATGGGTTTGGCTTCTTCATTTCTCTACCGTTGAGCTTTTTCTTTTTTTCTACTATGGATTTATTCAAAGAAAGTCTATGAAAATATTTATCTTCTCCTCTGAGAGATTGAATATACACCCAGAAAATGGCTAGACTATATATGACAATAGAACCCTGATTCACATACGATGTGCAGGAAGCTGAGACACAACGTCTGCAATAATAGGCATAGAATGGTCAGGACTTGTCAATGACAATCAGCTTCTCTATTTTTTACTTGCATTTCCAACTCAGGACCAACCACAGAAAGCCAAATATACTCCCCAAACCATTCACATAAGATGTCCCACTTTTAGTTAGCCCACCTCCAGATTCCCATCTCCAATGTCTTTCCTTCAGAGCATGCCTGAAGCCTTCCATTTTTTTCTCACTGTAGAGCTTTCCTACTGCCCTGCCTGCTTTTGAGTCTCTGCCAAATGCAAGCAAAGGTGGCTGACTCCCTTGCTATATCAAGCTTTGAATAATAGCCTCTGTTTTTTCTCGTTTGTGTGTTCTTCATTCACTTCTAAACCTCCCTGTGACTGAATGTCTCACTTAATACCTTTGTTTTTCCATATATTCCATGTGGCATAACACAAAGAACACTCAAACAGGAGACAGAACAGGTTATCGGGGGCACTTGCAGGTGACATTCTGGGTCTGCCTCTATTTGCAGTCCCTTCAAGAGTTTGCTGCTCCATGTCCCATTGTCCTTGTCCACTGCTTTGCCTGATACCTGCCCTTCCTTACTTATCCTTGGTCTGAGTCTTCCTTAGGAGTATCCCCAGTTCACCCCAGACCTCTCTGCAGATAGAACAGACACATTCATACCCTCTCATCTCAGCTGGGAGATGTTCTCCAAGTTACTGCCTCCCAATCTGGTCACAGACATACCAGACAAGGCTCACCAGTCAGGAAGGGTGGTTTGCAGATAAATACACCTTTAAAGAGGAGGACATTCTTCAACTTTTTTTGTTTAACATTTTGCTTTGAGGTTTATGTGAAGAAAATTTCTGTGGGCTGAAAACATAGGAAAGAGCTCAACTTTCAGAAGAACTAACCAATGGGTTTCATCTCAATGCCTGTTAAAATCTGCACCAAACCTCTCCTAAGTTTTCCCTCCTGTGCCATCTCCCTCTGTATAATAGACTCAATTCAGAAAAACAAAATGAAATGGAGACTTCACTGGGAAAGATGCTTCTATCCGAGATAATAAAATGAAAGGTAGAACAAAGGAAAAGAGAAAAGGACTGAAGGAAGGCGGGAAGGAGTGGGGGGGAGAGAGGAAGGAAAGGAGAGAGGAAAGGAGGGAGGGAGGCCGAGAGCGAAGGAAGGAGACAGGCAGGCATTCAGACAGACTTGAAGTCTCGAAGTCACCTTGTCAAAGGTAAAATTCGACTTACTAAATTGGGGTTAGGGTCTCATCCTGATCCAATCAATTGGCACTGAAGCAGAGGTCACACAGCCCAAATCTGGCTGCTGGGATAAAGACTCAGAGAAAGGAACTCAATGTGAGCTAGGCCAGTACTCTCCACTAGAGCTATTTTGTTTCCCAGGGGGCCTTTGACAGTGTCTGGAGACATTGTTTTTGTGGTCATAATGGGAGATAGGCGGTGGTACAACTAGCACCTAGTGGGTGGAGACCATGGATGCCGCTGAACACATCCAATTGCACAGAACAGCCCCTACCGACAAAGAATTATTTTGCCCCAAATGTCAGAGTCCTTGAGGTTGAGAAACTCTGAACTAGGCTAACATCCCAAAGTGAGGATTGATTAGCACCAGCTTAGCACTGAGGACAGAAGATAATCAAGAGAAAAAGGACAAATAAGTAATAATTTCTATATTTACTGAGTATTTACTATGTTACAAACACTATATGAAGTATTTGGTTGACATCTTTTCATTTACTCTTTATAACAATCCTACAAGGTAAGTCCTATTCTTTCTGTTATATGGAAAACCAAACCAGACTCTCTTTCTCCAAAGCTCAAGTTCTTAACTATAAACTAAATAGTGACAACAATGAGAAATCACTATAGCTTTTGGATTTCTACCCTGTTTTCACCTAAAGTACCTAGAAAAAAAACAACAAATTCTTGAGTGCTGAACTTGTAAGCCTAACAAGTGATAATAAACTTATTGTCATCAGCTGCTAGGAAGCACTGTAAAAGTGACAGTCAGATCACGCCATCTATCAAAGCGATTTGAAAGTAATATAAATCCCTACACAAATATGCAGGCTGATATGTGAACAGGGAAAGGAGAGTCGAAACTTGTAGACCCTGTACTACCTTTTGTGCATTAAATGTAACTAATTATAAAAGAACTGAATACACATTAAAATGTGGCAAATAGATGTTATAATAATAATGTATTTGTTCCATATGTATTTAACAAGTACCTAGTACTGGGATTCTGCAGCATAAGTCTCTGCTCCTCCCCCTATGGCACTTAAATAACAGCAATAAATGCAATAATAGGAATAATAGTAATAAACAGCAATTGGAGAATTTATAGAATGTTTCCTATATAGTCAATTCTGTTTTAAGTGCTTTACATGTATTAATTAATCCTCACAACAACCCTTTGAGGTATGTACCATTACTGTTAAATCAAAGTTAGAGATAAGGAAACCAAGGTACAGAGAAGTTAAGCAGGTTGCCCAAAGTCACACAGCTAAGAAGTTAGGCAGAGTTGGAAGATGCACTCAAGTCTTGCTGTAGAGCCCAAGGTCTTCAACACAGCACTGATCATCATCTCTTTAACATCCTTCTCAAGGATTCATTTTAAGTTTAGACTGGGTCTACTGTGTATCTGGGTATGTGTGCTGAACTAGTGGAGTGGTGCCATGTAAGGCTTTTGGTACAGGGCTAGTGGTGGTGGCTGCTGTTGTTAGTTGCCATTAAGTCAGCTCCAACTCATGGTGACCCGTGTAAAATGGAATGGAGTATTGCTCAGTCCTGTGCCAACTTCACAATTATTGTTATGCTCTAGTCCATTGTTGTGGCTGCTGTGTATTTTGAGTGTCTTCCAACATAGGGGGCTCATCTTCCAACACTATGCCAGACAATGTTCTCTTGTGCTCCAGAGGGTTTTAATTGGCTACTTTTTAGAAGTAGATTGTCAGGCCTTTCTTCCTAGTCTGCCTTAGTCAGAAAGTTCTACTGAAACCTGTCCACCATGGGTGACCTTGCTGGGATTTGAAATACCAGTGGCATAGCTTCTAGGATCATATCAACATGAAAGCCACCACAGTATGAGAAACTGACAGACGGGTGGTATGGGGCCTGTGGAGTCTCTGGGAAAAGGAAGCCACACCTAACACAGGAGCAAACAACCCTAGCTTTCAGAGGTACAGAGGGACTTTCAGTGACATGTGGAGTATGTTGACAACACTTGGCTTTAGATGCAGTTTTGTACCATAGGGAGAAACAGTGAAATGAAAAAGCTGCTCCTCCACTTTCTGAATCACACTAGTACCCCAGCAACATTCCGTTGGGACTCCTTTACCTGAATACAAAACAAAGAGGAGAAGCCTTTCCATGTCACCCTCTCACACACCACAGAACAGATTTGACTTCCGAGGTCTTCAGAGGTGTCACCAAATGAGAAACACTGAGCCCAGGGGGCCAGCAAGAAGGAATTTGGCCTGTGGAGGAAATGCACAATGTTGTGGCAGTGCCTTTTGTGCCCAGTGAGCAGCAGCAGCCACTTCCAGGGAATTGCTGTGCCCTGGGTGGTGCAAACAGTTAAGCTATAGGCTGAAAGGTTGTAAGTTTGAATCCACTCAGATGTGCCTCTAAAGAAAGGCCTGATAATTTACTTCTGAAAAATCCTCCAATGAAAACCCTATGGAGCATAGTTCTACTCTGACACACGTTGGGTTGCCATGAGTCATAATCAACTTGATGGCAACTGGTGTGAGTGTATGGTATAAAGAGCAGTGACAGAGAAAAATGGACCCAGTGGAGCAGCAGGAAGAAGTGGCTGTGGCCTGCAGAGTGGCACTGATTCCATGGAAGGGCGGCATGTGTCACACAGGGCTCTGGAGATTCTAAACGTACTTAGGAGAGAATTTACAGGGGGCTGGGTTTCATGCATTGGCAGTTTGGGGGAAATGAGCCAAAAAATTAGGTATTAATATTAGTGCTCCCACATATGTACTCAGAGGGAGGTGAGGCTTGGGGAAATTACAGTTCCACACAATTGATCCCAGAGCAGATGTTTATGTAGATCTCTTTCAAAAGCTGAAGAAGGGGCACTGCAAGATGTGGACTGACAGGCATATAACAGTGAGCCAGAAGAAAAAGAGCTGGGTGATTTGTGCAAGAAGTAGAAAGGGAGGGCTAAGGAGAGGAAGATTTAAGCTGACCCAATCACTTGCCAAGGTGATTGTGAAGGGCGAAGGAAGACCTAATGAAAAGGACTTTGTAAACAGGCTGTGCTCTATACGTGGTTTATTAAGTGAGAAAGCTGAGAACTTTATTCAAGATGATCACAGACAGTAATTCAACAGCATGAATAGGAAATGCACTTGGAAGAAAACAACAAACTAGAGAAAAGAAAATCAAATCGGGTAGGTTAAAAAAGAGATGGTTAAAAGAAGGAGCGGGAAGGGGAGAGAGGAAGGACCCAGTTGCAGTGCTCTAGAGATGAGAAGAAAAAGAAAAAAATCATTTGTTGACCTCCTAAAGAAGAGACAGAGTGTGAGCACCTGGCTTAAATACCAAAGGGATTAAATGCCATGGACAAGTGCTGCTATCTATGCTATAATGAGGGTGCTGATATGAAGTGGTTGAAAATTGAATGAGAGACCCAATCAAAATCCCCCTGAGAGTGAGACGTCCTGTCCTCCAGTCATCTGTTTTCAATCAGTGACAAAAGACTGGAAATTAAAGGCAAATGTTCCAGTTTCCTTTCCTCTACTCACTAGGTGGTGGCCCCATGTATGTTAGAGTAGACCTGTCCTCCGTACGGTTTTCAGTGGCAGATTTTTTAGAAGTGTCATCAGGCCTTTCTTCTGAGGCACCTTGGGTAGACTTGAACCCCTAACCTTTCTGTTAGAAGTTGAGTGCTTAACCATTTGCACCACCCAGGGTTAGGGTTAGGGTTAGGGTTGGTCACCATGAGTCCAAATCAGTTAGACAACAACTGATTACTAACTGAGTGTGGGTGGCAGCTAGAAGGCAGAGGAGTTCCCACTGACTTTGGAAACAGCAGGTCTTTCTTACAATGTTGTTGAGATACTTAATAATCATTCCACTTGTTTCTATATGGGAAGGACACTGTCATTTCTCTAGGAAATCACAATAAAAGAAGAGCATCACCAATCCTTCTATCCACCCGCCATCCATATGAGCTGGAATTGGGGTAAATGTCATTTAGTTGCGGGTAAGCCCAGCTCTTGCCTATTTTTTTTTCCTCTGATATCTGCCTGCTAAATCTCTCTCTTCCTGCACCCATGTAGTAAACACGTCCTGGGCACAGTGTTGAAGGGTGCCACTTTCTAGTTCTCTCTAGCTTCCTCTCAAATAAGATACGATGCAACTCCACATCTCCTTGTAGATGGATGGATAAGTATGCTTAGATTTGGCTCTGAAGATAGGTTTCTCCCATCAAGTCCCAAGGTCTAGTTTGGAGAATGTAGTAGGAGGACTAAAGCATATCCTCCAGCACAGTTCAGCTGATGAAAATCTCCATCTGTGTCCAATATCTGTTCTCATTTGTTTAAGAACTTGGAAGGGAAGAAGATGTGGTTAATTTGCATATCTGAATGACCAAGAAGCTACTTACTCCCTAAACAACCGTGGCAAAATCACTTTTCTTTTATAAGCCTCAGTTTACTCAATCTGTAAAACTGAGAAAAAATAATATGCGCAAAGACTCTTGAGAATTATATTAAACAATGTACGTGAAGGCCACAAATCGCAGTAAGCACACAATAGAGATCTGCTCAGTGTGTGCAGTTTGGAGCATTTTTTCCAAACATTCTACATTCTAGCTTTTGTTAGGCTAAAAATGAAGTTGCTAATATTTATCCCTTCTCAACAACAACAACAAAAGTTTGGGCATAAGAGTGGAATTCTTGGGAGATACTAATTAAAGTGGAATGGCTTCCATCTTGTAGGCCAGGCATATTTCTAAAACTTGGACAGTTCAACTCCTGATATGCCTCATACTTGAGCAAATCAGCAAACATATGATTAATTTAAAAGCTACTCAAGTTATTAACTTTTTTTTTTTTTTTTTTAGCTTTTTCAATGCCAGATCTTCAGAAAATAAGTAGTGCCTATTCCAGTTTGAAGATATGACATAAAGTCAATGTTTCCCACTTCTCTCCAAAATCACCAAAAAGCAAAAAGGAAATGCAGGAACACAATTTCTTCTTCAAGGAAACTAGGAGATAGCTGAAATCCTGAAAAACAAAGTGTTGGAAGGACTACAGGAGCACAGGAAAAAGAATGAAGGGAGGTTATTCAGGGTTGCAAGATCTCTAAAAGGGCCTTCAAATTACACTTCTATAAGGTGAAGCCCACAACTCTGTAGCATAAAGCCTAATTCTCTTGTTTGCAATCATGGAAACAAAGTGCATGAGCTGATTAGAGGAGATTTCATAGACATAGTCTGGAATCGAGAAGTAGATGAGGTAGAGGTGATTAATAAATCACACAGATAAGACATTTTATCATCATCTACATAGGAAAGGGATATAGGGAGAACTCGCTTGGAGCAGTCTCCCTGCTACCTCATTCCTTTGGAGAAGGATAAGTAGGAGTTTAAAGAATAAAAACACAAAATATTGGATTATGAATAAAATTCTTGCTTTTCTAGACTATTCCTGATCCTCAGAAAGAACCAAAAAAGATACAAAAAGAAGAATATGAAATAACGAACAGGGAAAACAAATGAGAAGTAAAAATACTCAGCAAGATAACGTCGCCATAGAACAGATGAAAATTGTGCCCTAATAATTAATCATATAATTACTTATTCACAGTAAGTGTGTAATAAATGCCAGGTGAAATTACTCAAAATGTTACAGTATACTAAATTTCATATTGCTGATGTGAAATAGTATTTAAGAAATAAAACAATATTGTGGAAGCATTATAAAAAGGTTAAAAGCCTGTGTCCAGAAGAGTTAAATCTTAGAAACTCAGAATTATAAAGTACAGAAAGTCTTGGTAAGAATCTTAGTTCCATTACTGGGCCCTAGAATTTGATTACTGTCTATCAAGCACAAAATCATCAGGAAGAGATGAGCACCATGTGAGCTCAAAACTGAGGTTTATTATTTGTTCTAAGAGCAGCCTTTTTATCTATTTTTCTCCTGACTAATAGAAGAGATGAAAAGAATGGAATGAAAATGAATCCCAATAATATTTTGGAAGAGAATGCCACTTAATAACAAGAAAGTAAAGCTGGAGTGGGAACAAGGGAAAGGGAGAAAACCCTTCAGCTTGATAGCTCTGTGTCATGGCAGTGTCTGACAAGACAAGGAGAGAGGGGAGAGCTTATATAATGTGTTTTGTATTACTCTTTCAATAGGCAGCCGAGCTATGCTATTGTTGCTTCACAGAAGAAAAGAGCTGATTCTGACTTAGCTGACTGGGTATGGATGGGCAGAGAGACCACTGCGTGCACTTACAGGGTGCACTTACAGGGCTCCGTTTTATTAAAATACCTGAAGAGAAAGCAGAGGCTTGAAGAGCTTAATGTATTTGAATGCAATCTTAGGATGTAAGGCAAGATACCAGCACTGTGGGGGAGAAATCACAGGGCTCCTCACCGCCTGCTGCTTACAGCTATTTATTTATTTTGCATTTTAAAAACCTTGAGAGAGAGAGAGAAGCAATGGAATCTGGGAGGGAAAGCTCGGAATTGAGAATCCTGTGACTTGGGTCCTAATACCACCTCTGATGTTAATGCATTGTGAAATCTTGGGCTCTCCCTTTGGCTCCCAGGCCTTAGTTTCCCCTCTGTATAATGAAAGGGTTGAAGTGCTGGCCTGTAGGTTCTCTAAGGTCTTTTCCAACTTGAAAATTCTATGATGTGTTTGTGGGTGTCAAAAGGCTCAATCCCACAATTTGTTCATTGCGTTTTCTGTATTGTGTTTTACTTGCCATCTTATATTTCATTATTCTTTTTCTGAACTCCTTTGTTACAGGCAAGCACAGAACATTTTCCCCTCTGCCTACTTTTGCTTAAACTATGCCACTCCCTATCACTGTTTCTGGTTTCCCACTTAAATACGCTTGTCTTTGGGACTCAATTCAATGTTCTTGTTCTCCTTCCCAAGAGAAATAATCTCCACCTCCTTGAGTCTCCAAAAACTTTCTTTGTGCCCCCTTCTGGCACTCATCATATTCTGCATGTTATTGCAATCATGAGTTCATAGATTGTCTTCTTGACTAGCAAGTACTATGAACTCTTCAGTGGTTGGGACCAATGACATTCAGATACACCCATTAGTGAAATGTTGAAATATGTCCATAACATTTGGTAAATAGCCACTGCACCAATCCACCCAAAGAGACCACCTGTCCCAGCTTTCTCACTGTTTTCTTCAGGACACCTTGATGCCCTCTTATTCAAACAACTGGCATAACAGATTCTCCAGGATCCTAGTCCAGGGCTACAGCTTTGTCTTTTCTGATAGGTCAGAATTCATGTTGTGCAAGTTGTTAAATATTTTGGATGTCATCTTTGCTCTGTATCCCCCGTCCCAATCTCCTGTATATTGCCTTACAAACAATAAATGACAGAGCCAGGCTTGTTCCAAAATGGTAAAAACTATAGAGAAAGAATTAGGGAGTAGGAGTCGGTCAGAGATTGAGATGTGGTTGTTCTATGAGTTTAAGGCTTGTTTCCTGGCTTCAAAAGACATCTAAGCATTTCAGAGAAAGGTGTAAGGGGAGGATATAAAATTTAAAGTCATCGTGCAAAATAGGAATGAAATAAATGTATGCTCTGTAAAAAAGATTCGGAGATTTTCAAAAGTTTAGTGACCATCAGAGGAGTATTAGATGTGACTTGTTGTTGTTGTTATGTGCCATCAAGTTGGTTCCGACTCATAGTGACCCTATACAACAGAGTACAACTACCCCATAGGGTTTCCAAGGAGTGGCTGGTGGATTCAAACTGCTGACCTTTTGGTTAGCAGCCCAGCTCTTAACCTTTGTGTCACTAGGGTTCCAGATATGACTTAAGAGTTAAAAATTGGAGCCATTAGTCCTTATGTTTGAGTATAAAGAATGTGACCCACCTGTAGTTGTACTCACAAGGACATACCAACTGGGACCTGAGGTATCTTGAAAAACATCTTTTAGGGAATCTTTCACATAACCAAATATTAAATAAACGGCAAAAGACCCAAACATTTCCCACTCTTTTATTTTTCTGTTAGCATTTAGTATATATGTTGGACCAATAAAGACTGTCATTACTGAAACCTGTACCAATGATTATTAAGAAAGACAATTAAAATCATAGAATCACAGTGATTTAGCAGGTATTAGCCAATCTGTGAAAAGGTGAAACTTTTAGTGATTTTACCCATTTGTAATGTTAATATATACTGATGATTCTGTAACATTTCTTGGACTTGGGCAGACATAGCTCTTGCAGCATGCTTGTATATTTCCCACTTTTGCCTCTTCGAATATATGCCAAATAAAACCTTTCTTTTTCCTTTACTATAACTTTCTTATAGTAAATTTATACAGTGATTTTACCCTAGGACAGATGGTACTACTTTCTCCTGATTATTCCCAATCTTCATTCTCTCTCTCTGTCAGGGTTATTCTATTTCTCCTGAACCCAGATGAGATCCCTTGCCAAGTTCTGGCCCCTTTGCCCTCTCCTCTCTATATTCTTTTCCTATAACTAGTATATGTTAACAAGGTTGCAGAATACACAGTCAGTATATAGAATATGATTAGAATTCGATTTACTAACAAGTGAACAACTGGAAATCAAAAGTAAAAAAGAAAAAAATGCTATATTTAATAGAGCACCAAAGAAAATGAAATCCTTAAGTATAAATTTAATAAAATCTGTGCAGAATTTCTAAGTTGAAAACTACAAAAAATTGATGAAAAATATCAAATAAGACATAAAAATAAATGGAGAGATATAATGTGTTCAGGAATTGGAAGATGCAATATGTTGAAGATGTTAATTCTCCCAAACTGATCTTTCAGATTCAATACAATCCCAATATAAATCACACCAGAAATTTTGGTAGGTATTGACAAGCTGATTTTCAAATTTTATATGAAAATGTAAAGAGCCCAGAATAGCCAAAACAATTTTAAAAAAGAAAAATAACATTGGAGGAGTTACATTATTCACTTTCAAGACTTACTAGAAAGCTACAATAATACAGACAGTGCAGTAATGGAGAAAGGAAGATATATAGTTCAGTGGAATAGAACAGATGGTCCAGAAATAGACATAAAAGAATATGCCCAACTGATTTTTGACAATGGTACCAAAGCAATTAAATGCAGAAAGGATAGCCTTTTTAACAAATGGTGCTGGAACAACTGAACATCCTTATTAAAAAAAAGAGAATCTACCTAAATTCATACTTTATACAAAAGTTAGTCCAAAAGGTATTATAGACCTAAGTGTAAAATATAAAACTATAATTTTTTTGAATAAATTATGAGAAAAATCTTTTAGACTTTGGATTAGATAAGAGTTCTTAGATAAAACACCAAAAGTATGATCCATAAAACAGAAAACCCATATTTGATTTCATAAAAATAAAACACTTTTGCTCTGCAAAAGACATTTGATAAGAGAATGGAAAGATAAGCCCCAGACTTGGAGAAAATGTCTGCAAATCATGTATCTGATAAAGAACTATCAGAATTCAACAATAAGAGAAGAAAAATTCAGTAAAAAATGGCCATAATGTTTGAACAGACACTTCACCAAAGAAGGCATATAGATAGAAAATAAGCACATGAAAAGATGTCAACTTCATTAGTCGCTGGGGAAATGCAAATTAAAATCACAATGAGATACCACTGTTTAGCATGGCTCAAACAAATAAAAAACCTGACAACTCAAAACCACAATGAGATAGCACTTCACCCTCCACCAAGATGGCTGAGATTTAAAAAAAAAAAAAAAAAATGAAATGAACCTTCATCCATTGCTGATGGGAATATGAAATGGTTCATTTGCTGTGGAAAATGATTTGGAGTAGCTCAAAAAGTTAAGCATAGAAATATCATGCAAAAAAAAAAAAAAACAAAAAACAAAAAAAACCCACAAAAATACCAAATCCTTTGCAGTCGAGTAGATACCTATTCATGGTAACCCTATAGGACAAAGTAGAACTGCCCCATAGGGTTTCCAAGGAGCAGCTGGTGGATTCAAACTGTTCAGCTTTTGGCTAGCAGCCAACCTCTTAACCATTGCATCAACAGGGCTCCTATATATCCTAGGTATATATCCAAAAATAATTGAAAGCGGGAACGCAAATAGATACTAGTACCCCACTGTTCACTGCAGCACTATTCACAATAGTCAAAAAGTGGAAACAGCCTAAATGTCCATCAATAGATGAATGGATCTATATTCCATTCCATTATATGTTACATTCATATAATGGAATATTACTCAGCCATAAAGAGAAATGAAGTCTTGATTCATGCTACAATATGAATTATCTTTGAAAACATTATGCTGAGTGAAATAATTCAGTCGTGAAAGACCACATATTGTATGATTCCACTTACATGAAATATCTACAATAGGCAAATGTATAGAGACCAAAGTTATTAATGGTTATAAGGAGTTGGGGAGGTGGGGAGAAGAGAAGTCATTGCTTGTGGGGCACTGAACTTCTGTTAAGGATGATGGAAAATTTTAGAAACGGATAGTGGGGATGGTTGCATAACATGATGACTGAATTGTACATGTAAAAATGTTGAAATGGCAAATGTTTTGTTATATATATGCTTACTACAATAAGCAAAACAAAACAAAACCCTGACAATACCAAGTGGTCACAAAGATGCTGAGCACCTGGAGCTCTCATACATTGCTGATGGAAGTGCAAAATGGAGTAGCCATTATGGAAAATAGCTTGTCAGTTACTTATAAAGTTAAACATACACTTGCCATATGCTACTCTTAAGTACTTATGCTAAAGAAATGAAAACATATGCCCATACAATAATGTCACATGGATGTTTATCACAGCATAAAACTGCTATCATAATTGTCAAAAACTAGAAGCCATCAAATGTCCCTCAACTGGGAAATTGATAAACTGTGATACACAAAATAAAAGTCACTTTTTTTGTTATACAGTTCTACAAGTTTTGACAAATATGTAGTCATTTAACCAACACAAAGTACAAAAGAGCTCCATCACTGCCCAAAAAATTCCCTTAGCTGTGTATCTTGATTTAAAAATTAAAAAAATAAATAAAATGGGTGTAATAAATCAAAATTCCTCTGGAAATACTTTTGTCTAAAATTTTGCATTTTGAAAACAGTCTGGCAGTTTCTAATAAAGCTAAGCATATGTACAATGTACGATCCATAAATTTTACTCTTAGGCATGTCTCTAAGTAAGAAAAATGTACTCTTATGTCCACAAAAGAGCTTGTACAAGAATATTCATTGCAACATCATTCCTAATAGCCTCAAACTGAAAACTACTCAAATGCCTATCAAGAGTGGAGTAGATCTAGTGAAATAGTAGAATAAATAGTAAAATTGTGATAAGTTCACATAGTGGAATACTATACTGTAACGAGAATGAAGAATGTACAGCTAAACACAACAAAAAGGATGAATTTCACACACATTATGTTGAGTGAAAGAAGCCAGATGCTGAAGAGAATATATTATATGTTTCCATTTATATCAGATTCAAAAACAGGAAAACTAGTTTATGGTGTTAGGTATTGTCTTAGTTATCTAGTGCTGCTATAAGAGAAATACCACAAGCGGATGACTTTAACAAAGAGAAATTTATTCTCTCACAGTTTAGGAGGCTAGAAGTCTGAATTCAGGGGAACCAGCTCCAGGGGAAGGCTTTCTTTCTCTATCGGCTCTGGGGGAAGGTCCTTGTCATCAATCTTGCCCTGATCTAGGGGCTTCTCAGAGCAGGGACCCCAGGTCCAAAGGATGCACGTGCTCCTGGCTTTCTTGCTTGGTAGTGTGAGGTCCCCCTGTCTCTCTGCTGGAATATCTCCTTTATATCTCAAAAGAGACCGAAGATACAACCTAATCCTGTAGATTGAGTCCTGCCTCATTAACCTAACTTCCTCTAATTCTTCCTCATTAACACCATAGTGGTAGGATTTACAACACGCACATAGGAAAATCACATCACGTGACAAAACAGAGGGCAATCACACAATACTGGGAATTATGGCCTACCTAAGTTGACACACATTTTTGGGGGACACAATTCAGTCCATAACAGGTGTCATGATAGTTGCTAATTTCCTTTAGGGGAGAAGGGTAGTGACTAGGAGGAGGTATGAGGCCTTCTAGTTTCATGGGCATGCTCGTTTTGTTCAGTTTAAGAATTTCATCAAGCTGTACACTACTAATCTGTATAGTACTTTTCTATACATCTATACTTCATTATAAATTTACATAAAAAAAGCAAAATACTTTCATACTTTAAAAATGTTTAATTTATGCTTAACTTTACAGGAACACCATGGTTGCATGAAAGTATGACACATCTTCTTCCATGTCATCCTTTTTCTTATTATTAAGGGCCATTTTTCTGACTTTCAAGTCACTACTGAGTTGCAGATTTGAGTTTAATGTAAATTCAACACTGCTCAAGCAAAGTGTTGGTTTGCTACCTTCTTCAGTCTGGTTGCCCTCTCCTAAGACCTATACCTTCTATCAGTTTCACAAGACCAAACCAATTGTATACCTCAAATGAAGGACTTTTCTGGAACATATCTGCTGCGTGGTGAATAGATTGCTTCACTTCATGTACTGCAGGCTATGCCCCCTAATTATATAGAGATGAGTTGTTACTAGAGGTTATGGGGGGCACTCACTGGGAAGTAGTGAATTTTTGTCTATGGTAATCGGAAAACTGGCATACACTAAGGGCAATGGTTACACAACCAGACTAATGTAGCTGTTACCATTAAGTTCTACATCAGGAAAAAAAGGACCAAATAGCAAATAAGTATTTTATAAATTTTACAACTACAATAGCAGCCAAAAAAAAAAAGACTGTGCCTGTTGATACTACTCAGGTACAGCTAGATACTTCATGGAAATTTTTCTTGGTTCGAATATTTAAGGTCATATCTTCATGGGTCCATTCAATTAATTGGCCTAACATTTTTAGAGTTTCAGTTCTATCTCCTAGTTTGGTGAGTAGTACCTAGGGTTTAAAACCTTGTGAGTGGTCACCCAAGATCTAACAATTGGTCTCCATTTGCCTGGAACAGAAGAGGAAGAAGGAGACCCAGGAAATGGAGAAGAAAATTGACTGCAGGTTAATTGGCTCCATAGAATATTGCTTCCATTACCATGATACTAGAAGAAATGGATGGTGCCCTGCTACCGCTACTGAACACTTTCATCAAGGACCCAATAGACGGATCCTGATCAAAAGGAGAAAACTGTGGAAGAGAACTCTAAACTCATATGGAAACCAGACTTACTGGATTCATTGTACTTAGGGAACCCCCAAACCTAATGTGTGGAAATAATCTTTAATTCTTGAATCAAAATTATCCCATGAAGCCAGCATTAAGTTAAACAAGTTAGCCCTGTTAATAAAGAATGTTTGCCTTCAACGTAGACTCTTCTTATCTATTTATTTTTTTATTTTTATTGTACTTTAGATGAAGGTTTACAGAACAAATAGTTCCTCATGAAACAGTCAGTACACATATTGTTTTATGACATTGGTTACCAACCCCACGACATGTCAACACTCTCCCTTCTCTACCACGGAGGACCTTTTTTTTTTTGGTGAAAATACACATAGCCAAAGTTACACCATTTCAAAAGTTTCTACATGTACAATTCAGTGACATCGATTACATTCTCCCAGTTGTGCTGCTATTCTCACTATATTTTTCCAACTTATTCCATCACCATTATCTTCAACTCACTGCTCCCTAGGCTTCCCATCAAACCTTTTGAGTTACTATTGTCAATCTGATCTCACGTAGATAATTCTTTTTTTGTTGTTGTTGTTGTACCTTAGGCGAAGGTTTGCAGAACAAATAGTTTCTCATTAAACAATTAGTATACATATTGCCCTATGACAATGGTTAACAACCTCACGACATGTCAACACTGTCCCTTCTCAATTTTGGGTTCCTTATCACCAGCTTTCTTGTCCCCTTCTGCCTACTAGTCTTTGTCCCTGGACTGCTGTGCCTCATTAGTCTCATTTTGTTTTATGAGGCTGTCCAATCCCTAGCTGAACAGTGAACTTCAGGAATGACTTTACCACTGAGCTAAAAGGTTATCTGGGGGCCGTACTCTCAGCATTTCTCCAGTCTATCAGGCCAGTAAACCTGGCCTTTTTTTTTTGTGAGTTAGAATTTTGTTCTGCATCCTTTTCCATCTCTGTCCAAGACCCTCTATTGTGATCCCAGTCAGAACAGTCAGTGGTGGTAGCTGGGTACCATCTAGTTGTACTGGACTCAGTCTGGTGGAGGCCGTGGTAGCTGTGGTCCTTTAGTCCTTTGGACTAATCTTTTCCTTGTATCCTGTTCTCTTCATTCTCCCTTGCTCCTGAAGGACTGAGACCAGTGAAGTATCTTAGATGGCTACTCACCAAGGTAGAATGTAGAACACTGTCTTTATAAACTGCGTGAACATAGACTCTTATAAAGAGCTATCTATGTGAGTGTAAACTGACATCAGTTAATCTAAAGCACAATGAGAACTTTAAGGGGAAGTGAGCCTAAATTAACGGTAATAAAACAATATGGGTAGCAACAGAATGGTGACATGATGTGAAGTATGTAACCAATATTATTGAACAGTTCAAGTAGAAATTGTGAATGGATATTTGTTTCGTTGTATATATTGTCACCAAAAATAAATAAAATATTTTAAAAATAGTTTGCAATGAACAATCTTTCACCAGAGAATGGAGGATTATTCTCTTGAGAAGTAATATGGCACAATGGGCAAGAACACGGTTTCTGCAGCAGACTACCTGGGTTCAAGTCCGAGATCCTAAATTTGTCAAGTAGGGTACTAATAAAAACAATCTCAGTATTCTCTGCCTTCCCAGCAATCGCTATTCTAGATTTCTAGGGGCCAAGGATCCAGAAAAAGGGAGATGTTATTTACCACACTCAGGAAGGAGAAAGGTGGGTACATAAACTTTAATATCATATTACTATGATGCAAGAACAGCAATACCTCATTCATTTAACTTCACAGGGAAAAAAAGTTTTTGAATACTCCATTTTTCAAGTAACAGAGGCACCAACATTTTTTTCAGCTCTTTTTGATGTAAATATAATTCAAGAGAATTTTGCTCAGAATGTTCAGCATATAAATCAGGGCTTACTGCCAACACTAATTATTAAACTGTACCGTAGTGGTTCAGGAGTTATTAAGTTTTACTCCTATGCTGAAAGTTCCCAATTACTATGATCCTACAGTGAGGCTATCTTCATTTTAGATTTTCGGTTTCCTCCTGAAACGTCAGACAATCAGCTGTCAGTGCAGTTGACTTAATACATGTGAAAGTCCTGACATACATAGGTGATCGATCAATGTTAGTGCACTTTCTACATGATATTAGTGTGTCTGCTTTCATTCCCCCTTTCTATCTTATCATTTTCTACTTCTAATTCTCTCTGGACTGGTATTATAAAGTTTCTAAGAATTGCCAATTTGTTTATAACCTGTCTTCTTTTCAAATAGGACCCAAAAAAACCTAAGTCAAAAGAAATAGATCAATAAATTTGACTGAATTGAAATTTAAAATCTCTGTATTCCAAAAACCACCATAAACAAGGTTAAAAATTAAATGTTAGACTGGGAAAATATTTGCAACATATATAACAAAAGGTTGTTAGTCAAAATACTTGAAGAACTACTATAAATCAATAAGAAAAAGATAAGCAACAAAGCAGAAAATGGCAAAATGTATGAACAGACAATTCACAGAAGACATACAAATGAAATACTGTATATGAAAAGTTGCTTAAACCTACTTGTAATTAGGCCTATACAAATTACAACAAAAATGAAATACTATTTTTTTAGAGTAAGGATATCGTTGATGTGTTGTGACATTGTTAACCATTGTGATAGGGCAACATTTGTAGTAACTGTCAAATGGGAGACTATTTTGCCCTGTAAGCCTTCATCTTAAGTGAGAATAACAGCATAATTAGAAGAGCGTAGTCAATGTCACTTAAATGTGTATGTAAAAAAAATTTTTGAAATGGCGTATCTTTGGCTATGTGTATTTTCACCAAAAAAAAAAAAAAAAAAAGGTTGAGTATTTAGAGGGTTAAAATGTTGTGGGGTTGTTAACCAATGTCATAAAACAGCATGTGTGTTACCGTTACATGAGAAACTATCTGTTCTGTAAGCCTTCACCTGAAGTACAATAAAATATTAAAAAAAAAAAAAGAAAGAAAATAAAAAAAAAAAATGAAATACTATTTTTTTCTCCATCATATTAGAAAACTCATTAAAGTAAGATATAAAAATGATGGCTAGTGCCTGAGAAACTAACTCTGTAATACATTTGAGGTGATAGTATTAAACTGGTACAACAGAAAAGTGGTTAGTGGGAGATTTTGCAACATCTCTGAAAAATAAAAATGTGTATCTCTTATATGATCCAGATTTTTAATTTATCAGTCTCTAACCTTGAAAAAACACTTGCACATGTGCAGAAGGGGGCAGCTAAGATTAGACAACATTTATTTCCACTATTCTAGGTGCTTTACATGGTTAAACTCCTTTAATCCTCACAAGGGCCTTATGAGATAGTTTTTATTACCATCTCCACTTGTCAAATTCAGGTTCTCGGATTTGAACCCAGATCGTCCAACTCCAGACACTGAGTTCTTGCCCATTATGACATTACCTCTCAAGAGCATCATTCCCTTGTGAAAGGCTGCTCTTTGCAATCCATTTTAAATATATTTTATTTATTTTTTGTGACAATGTACACAATCATTCACAGTTTCTACATGAACCATTCAATAACATTGGTTACATACTTCACATCCTGTCACCATTCTGTTGCTACTCATACTTTAGGGTTCATCATCATTAATTTAGGCTCTCTTCCCCTTAAAGTTCTCATCAGCGGTGTTGAGCTGGGCTGTTGAGTTGGGTATGTATGTTTTGCCAAACTCTGCTTTCCCAATGTGTGTGTTCTACCTTCTTCTTGATTCATCTTTCCCTTTGGTTCTCTGACTCTTCAGTTGCTGTCATGGGGGTCCGAGATCTTCTTATATTCTTCCTTTGTTGTCTCCTTCTGACATTGTTGCAAGGGAATGTGATTGGGCAACCAGTGATGCCACCATCTTGCGTCCCAGTTTCTATCATTGCAATCTTGCTTATAAAAAAAAAAAAAAAAAGGCTAAATAATTCTGGATATAATGCAGTACTAAAACGGAATGAAGTACATTTATGTCAGTGGTTCTCAACCAGATGTTTTTGCTCCTCAGGGGCATTTGGAAGTTTAAGGAAACACTTTTGTTTGTCACAACTCAGATAGGTGAGGCAGTGCTAATGAGATCTAGTGGGTAAAGGCTAGAGATGCTGCTAAACATCTTACAATGCACAGAACAGCCTACACCACAAAGAATTATCCAGCCCAAAATGTTAATAATGTGGAGGTTAAGAGACCCTGTTATATATGTGTGTGTATATTTATATATACACACATAATATATATATGGATAGTTCTTTAACAAATCTTGTTAATTTCAAAAGACAACTCATAGATAATATCATTTATTTTCAACAATTAACACTCATACATGCAAATAGAGCATTATATATTCTGGGTGTGTTCAATCTTATTTGTATGTATATGTAAACTTAAGAAAACACCCAAACAATACATACAAACTCTTAAATGTGATTACCCTGGAGGGTGGTAGAAGAGACAAGGATTGTGGGGAAGTGCTGGACAAATAGAACCTTACAGATAAGAGCAATATTTTAAAGTAGTGAAGAAAAATGTGTTTGTGTATTTATACAATTAAAATTAATTTTAAGGTACCACTGAGTACTATTTGTTACCCATCAACCTTTCTAAGAATAACAAAAAAAACAATGTGCAATGAAGGCAATAATGGAATAAAAAGGCTACTCTAAAACTTGGCCAGGCAATGTCCATTCTAGAAAACATTTCTTAGAAAAATAACTTTAAAAGGAATACAGTATGTTCCCATTCATATTAAACAACAACAACAACAATGATGCACTGTATATAACCAAGAATAAGAAATAGGCAAAACAAATTAGTCTATATTCATTTAAATGAAGCTCTTATACTCATTAAGAATGAATGTTCTAGTCTTTTGGGTGTATACCTAGGAGTGGTATTGCTGGGTCACATGGTAGTTCTATTTTTAGGTTTTTGAGAAACCACCCCATTGCTTTCCACAATTGTTGTACCATTTTGCATTCCCACAAGTGGTGGATAAGGGTTCCAATTTCCCCCACATCCTCACCAACATTTGTTGTTTTCTGTTTTTTATTTTGTTATTTTTATTTTAGCCAACCTAGTGGGAGTGAAATGACATCTCATCGTCATTTTGATTTGCATCTCTCTGATGGCTAATGACGTTGACCATCTTTTCATGTGTTTGGTGGACATTTGAATGTCTTCTTTGGTGAAATCTCTATTTAAATCCTTTTCCCATTTTTTTTGATTGGGTTATTTGTCTTTTTCTTCTTAAGTTGTTGAATTTTTATATATATATTTTGGTTATTAGAGTCTTACCGGATATATGATTTCAGAAGATATTCTCTCAGTTGGTAGCTTCTCTTTTCACTTTTTGGGTAAAGTGTTTTGATGAACAGAAGTTTTTAATTTTTATGAGGTCCCATTTATTTAGTTTTTTGCTGCTAATGCTTTTCTTATTATATTAGATAATCCACTGTTAACAGCTAAGTCCAACAGCACTAACCCTGCATTTTCTTTTACGAATTTTATGGTTTTAGTTTTCACATTTAGGTCCTTAATCCATTTTGAAATTGTTTTTGTGTATGGTATGAGGCATGGATCTTGTTTATTTTTCTGCATGTGTAAATCCAATTTTCCCAGCACCATTTATTGAAGACTCTTCTTTCTCCATCAAATGGACTTAGCAACCTTGTCAAAAATCAGTTGAACATAGATATGTGGGTTTATATCTGAACTCTCAGTTCTATTCCACTGATCTATTTGTCTATTATTATACCAGTACCAGGCTGTTTTGATTACTGTAGCTGTACAATATGTTTCAAATCCAGGAAGTGTGAACCTCCTACTTTGTTCTCTTTCAACTTTGCTTTAGCTATTGGGGTCCTCTTGCCATTCCATAGGAAAACCCTGGTAGTGTAGTGGTTAAGTGCTACAGCTGCTGACCAAAAGGTCAGCAGTTCAAATCCACCAGGTGCTCCTTGGAAACTCTATAGGGCTTTTCTACTCTGTCCTATAGGGGTGCAATGAGTCAGAATTGACTTGACGGCAATGGGTTTTTGGTTTAGGCCATTCCATATAAAGCGAAGGATTAGTTTTTCCATTTCTGCAAAGAAGGTTGTTGGAATTTTGACCTGGATTGTATTGAATCTATAGATTGCTTTGAGTAGTATTGACATCTCAACAGTATTAAGTGTTCCCATCCATGAACATGGAACATCTTTCTATTTACTTAAGTCTTCTTTAATCTCTTTCAGCAGTGCTTTATGATTTTCATTTTATAAGCTTTTCAAGTTCCTGGTTAAATTTATTCCTAGGTATTTTATTCTCTTAGATGCTATTGTAAAAGGAATAGTTTTCCTAATTTTCCTTTCAAATTTCTCATTGCTGGTGTATAGAAACCCAACTGATTTTTGTTTGTTGTACTTGTACCCTGCAACTTTGCTAAATTCCTCTTTTAGCTCTTGAAATTTTCTTCCAGACTCTTTGGGATTTTCTATATATAGGATCATTACATGGAACCCTGGTGGCACAGTGGTTAAAGCACTTGACTGCTAACTGAAAGGTGGGTGGTTTGAAACCACCAGCAGCTCCGTGGGAGAAAGATGTGACAGTCTGCTTCCGTAGATACTTACAGCCTTGGAAACCCTATAGGGCAGTTCTACTCTGTCCTGTAGGGCTGCTATAAGTTGAAACTGACTCAGTGGAAGTGGATTTTTTTGTTTTTAGGATCATGCTATCTGTGAATAGAGACAATTTAATTTCTTTTCCAATCTGGATGCACTTTATTTCTTTTTCTTGTATTATTGCTCTGGCTAGGACTTATAAGCCAATATTGAATAGAAGTGGTTAGAGGGGGCACCATTATCTTATTCCCATTTTCAAGGGGAAACTCTCAGTCTTTCTCTATTAAGTATAATGTTGGCTGTTGGCTTTTCATATATGCCCTGAATCACATTGAGGAATTTCCCTTCTATTCCAGTCTTTTTAAGAGTTTTCATCAAGAAAGCATTTTGGATTTTATTTTTTCTTCGTATGTGGATATGATCATGTGGTTCTTTTTCTTTGATGTGGTGTATTATGTTGATTATGTTGTGTATTATGTTGATTAGTTTTCCAATGTTGACCCATCCCTCCATTCATGGAATAAGTCCCACTTGGTCATGGTGTATGACTCTTTAAATATGCTGTTGAATCTGTTCTCAAGTGTTTTGTTGAGGAATTTTGCATCTATATTCAGAAGGGATATTTGCCTGCAGTTTTTTTTTTCCCCTTGTGATGTCTTGTTTTGGTATTAAAGTAATGTTAGCTTCATTGAATGAAGTATGGAGTATTCCTTCCTTCTCTATCTTTTGGAAGAATTTAAACAGTATTGGTGTCAATTCCTCTCTAAATATTTGGTAGAATTTCCCAGTGAAGCTATCTGATCCAGGACTTTTTTTGTTGGAAAGTTTTTGATCACTGATTCAATCACTTCAGTTGTGGATCTGTTGAGACTTTCCATTTCCTCTTTAGTCAGTGTAAGTAGGTTGTGTATCTCTAAGAAATTGTCCATTTCATGTAGGTTATCCAGTTTGTTGCCATACAGTTGTTCATAATCTGTCATAATTATCTATCTCTATCGGGTCAGTTGTAATGTCTCTTCTTTAGTTTCTTATTTTGGTTATTTGCATCCATGCTCTTTTTTCTTTGTAAGTCTAACAAAAGGTGTGTCAGTTTTATTGCTCATTTCAAAGAACCAACTGCTGGTTTTGTAGACTCTATTATTTTTCTGTTTTTGACTTCATTTATTTCTGCTCTGATTTTTGTTATTTTCTTTCTTCTGGTAGGTTTAGGCTTAGTTTGTTTTTCTCTTTCTAGACTTGAAAGCAGGGACTCAAACAGATACTTTATACACCAAAGTTCATTTTACTACTATTCACAAGAGCTAAAAGGTGGAAACAACCTAAATGCCCTAAATTCATCAACAGACGAATGGATAAACAAAACTTGGCACATACATATGTTGAAGTACTACTCATCCAGAAAGAGAAATGAAGTCTTGATATATGCTACAGTACGGATGGAGCATAAAGACATTCTGCTGAGTGAAATAACTCAATAAAAAAAGACAAATATTATAAGACCTCAATTATATAAAAGGACAAGAACAGACAAACGTATAGAGACCAAAGTTTATTAATGGTTATCAAGAAAGAGAGGGAGGGGGAAGTAAGGGGTTATTGCTTATGGAGTACTGAATTTTGGTTTATGGTAATGGAAAAATCCCATTGCTTAAAGGTATGGTTGCACAGCCTATTAATGTAATTGCTGACAAGTTGTACACCTGTAAAAAGTTGAATTGACAAAAGTTGTGTGATATATTTACAACAATGACAAAAAACAAAGAGTAGCTGTTAAGGCTGCCTATGTATAGCCCACCCTCTCATGGGATTTGGAGCTTAGGGTCATGGTTTCATGGGATAGTCCATTTAATTGGTAACCAAGCAATTAAGAGCTCAGGCTACTAACCAAAATGTGGGCAGTTGGAATCTACCAGCTGCTCTTGAAAACCCTGTGGGGCAGTTCTACTCTGTCCTATAAGGTCACTATGAGTTGGAATTGACTCGACAGCACACAACAACAACAATATTGTGTTCATTGTTTCTGTTCTTTTTCCTAGTTCATTGCATATTGCCTGGGTTCTTAAAAGCTGCAAGCCTCAGTCCAAGATACAACAATTGGTCTCTGTTTGCCTGGAGCAACAGAGAAAGAAGAGTGAGAAATAAGAGGAGGAAATGGAATGTGTGGTCAGTTGCCTCCATGAATAACTGCCTCCCTTGCCATGAGTTCAGAACAACTGGATGGTGCCTGGCTACTATTACTTAATGTTTTGATCAAAATTCTATAGAAGAATCCTTATCAAAAGGGAGAAAATGCAGAACAAAATTTCAAATTGTCATGTACTCCAGAATTTCTGGAGCAATGAAGGCTGGATGAATCTCTGAAGCTTTTACCCTGAGATAATCTTTAAACCTTAACTCTTAAACCAAAATTATCCCCTGAAGTCTTCTTAAAACCAAACAATAGTTTAGCTTAGCTAGTAAAGAATATCTGCCTTGAGCATTGTGCTCTTTCAAGATCTTATCTATATAGGATCAAATTGACAACAGTAACTTGGAAGATTAATTAAGAAACTTAGGGGATAGTGAATTTATGTTAATGAGGGTAGAATAACTCGGAAAAGGAGGGTGAGAATGGTTGCACAACTAGAAGAATGTAGTCAGTGTTACTGTATTGTACATGTAGAATTTGTTGAATTGGTATATGTTCTGCTGTGTGTATCTTCAACAAAAGCAATAAAATAAAATAAATTATTAAAAAAAAAAGCATATTGCATTATACTTCAAAAAAAGGCAAAAAAAGGGTTGTATTCAAGAGGTATGTTTATTAATATGGAAATACAATCAAATTACATGATTAAATGAAAAAATTAATTACAAAAACATATGCATGGAATCATATTCCATTATTGCAAGGAAAAAGGTAAGTATAAGCATAGCAGAAAAACAATGACAAGGAGAGTTACCAAAATCTTAAGAATATCTCTAGGTAGTGTGATTAGAAGTACTTTTGTATTTTCTTAATTATTATTTACTGTTCAATTTTTTGTATTTGAGGTTTTTTTTTTAATTTTTTTTATTGTACTTTAGATGAAGGTTTACAGAACAAATAGTTCCTCATTAAACAGGTAGTACACATATTGTTTTATGACATAGGTTAACAAACCCAGGACATACTAGGTTGAATTTTTTTTTAATGATTTTTCTGCATCTATTGAGATGACCATATGAGTTTTCTGCTTTATTATGTCAATGTTGTTAATTACATTGAATGATTTCTAAATGTTAATAAACCTTGCATACTGGAATAAACCCACTTATTCAACATGTATTATCATTTTGTATCTATTGCTAGTATTTCTTAAAATATCTTCATCTAAGTTTATGAGAGATATAGGTCCATAATCTTATTTCAGGTATTATTCTTATCTAGTTTTGGTATCAGAATTATAATGATAGCGGATAGAGAAGTGTTCCCTTCAACTCTGCATTCTGAAAGAGAATGAGTAAATTTGGTATTATCTATAACCTCCATGCCTCATAGAACTGATGAGTGAAGCTATCCAAGCTTGGATTTTTATTTGTGGGAAGATTTTAATTATTAATTTAATTTCAGTAATAGATTGAGGGTCATTATACACATATTGCCTGTATTTTCTTGAATAAGATTTGGCAATTTGTGTCTTTCAAGACATTTTTTGTATCATTTAATTATATAATTTCTTAAATTTATTGGTATAAAGTTGTTTGTATCTATTTAATTCTTATTATAGGCTATGTAGTGATATTCCCTCTTTGATTCCTAATCCTGGTGATTTGTATTTTCTCTCTCCATCTCTCTCTCTCTCCTTTTCTTCTTTTCTATCCTTTTTTTTTTTTTTAATCACTCTAGTATTGCTTTATCAATTTTAGTGATCGTTTCAAAGAACTAACTTTTGGTTTTATTGATTTCTCTTTAGTTTCTTCTGTTTCTAGGTTGTTAATTTTTGCTCATTTCTTTCTTGCTTTCTTTTCACTAACTTTAGTTAAATGTGACCTCCTTATTTTAACTTCTTTTTTTTTTCTCTTTTTTTATCGTACTTCAGGAGAAGGTTTACAGAACAAATAGTTTCTCAAGAAACAGTAGTACACATATTGTTTTGTGACATTGGTTAACAACCCCACGACATGTCAACCCTCTCCCTTCTCGACTTTTTTTTTTGGTGAAAATGTACATAACCAAAGATATACCATTTCAAAAGTTTCTACATGCACAGTTCAGTGACATCAACTATGCTCTTCCAGTTGAGCTGCTATTCTCACTTTAAATGAAGGTTTATAGAACAAAATAGTTTCTCATTAAACAGTTGGTACACATGTTGCCCTATGACAATGGTTAACAACCTCACAACA
>NW_004443969.1:707531-729097 GCF_000243295.1 Trichechus manatus latirostris
TTTTTTTTTGGCTATCTCTGAGTAGGCAGGCTGTGTGTTTTTTGTTGTTTGCTTGTTTGTGGGCACGATAGTTTTCACCTCATTCTCTAATGGGCAGGGTCATTCACTCAGATATGGTACAGCCGGGAAGGTCTAGCTGAAGACGAGTTACTGGGATGGGTTGTTTGTGGCACTTACTTCAGCCACCAGGGCGGGTCAGTAATCAGTGCAGGGCAGTTTCCAGTAGGCCGTGCCTGTGCTGCTTGGTGGTGTGATGTTAAGTGCACAGTGCAGGTAGGGAGCATGGAGGGGGGAAATTGTTATGTGTGGAGCTAGGATGGATAGGGGAGAGAGGAGAGAGGAACAGGGGCCAAAAACATACAAACAAACAAAAAAGAGTACTAGGGGAGCTTGCTGTTGGCGTAGAGAAATGAGAGACTATGAAACGGAGAAAAAAAAAGGTGGAAGAACAAGGAAAAAAAAGAATGAATAAATGAAAATCAGAGAGGAAAGAGAACAACTAAGTTCCCAGGAATCCCACCGGTGTGGCTATGAGGTCTGGGGAAGTTGTTCTCCGGTATTGCCGTACAGCCTGGCTAGAAGGCATAGTGGTATTCAGGGAACAGAAAGAGAAGGAAGGTATAGAGAGACGAGAAACTGAGTAATGAAGAAAGACAAAAAGGGAAAAAAAACAAAACAAATTAAAAAAAAAAAAAAGAACAAGAAAAGCCCCCCAAAAAACAGAATAAAAAACAAAAAAAACCCATGAGAAAAGAAATGCGCTCAGGGATCCCTCTGCGTGTCTTCGCAAGCCGAGGGGGCAGGTTCCAAGCCACACAGCACCGCCCGGCCAGAACGGGCTCTGAGTTATTTTTTTAATGACACTATTTAAATAATAAGAAAAACAACGTGTTTTAGATGGTATATAGAGTTCATGAGTATAGTAATAAACCTACTGCCGTCGAGTCCATTCTGACTCATAGCGACCGTATAAGACAGAGTAGAACTGCCCTGTAGGATTTCCAAGGCTGTAAATCTTTGAAGAAGCAGGCTGCCACATCCTTCTGCTGAAAAACAGCTGGTGGGTTCAAACCTTCAACTTTTTGGTTAGCATCTGAGCACTTTAAACACTGTGTCACTAGGGCTCCTTGTAGTAATAAAATGTATTTAAAATAAATAAGAAAAATAAACACAAGTGAAAATATGAGTAAGAAAGCAAGATGGAAACAAGTAAAAAGCAGAATAAATCATGGCAGCTTTGATCCAAGTTTTTTTTCTGTTATTTAAGAGTTGAGTGACTATAGGCAAGTGACTTAAACCATCTGAATTCCAGGTTTATATCTGTAAACCATAGTAATGGTTTTTCAGGGTTACTGTGAGGGTTAAATGAGAAATTACATTAATGCATCTTAGTATTGTTTAGTGCAGAAAACCCTTCTCAAAGGCTCAGCTGAGGTAGATAATATTTACTGAGGATTTTGAAAAAGATACATAATTTATCCATTTCTTAGAAAGAGTTGAGTAGCCATGTGGTAGAGATTACACTCTCAGATCAGTACCCAGAGAACAACTAGGCTTTAACCTTGCTAGTCAAATTGTGGTGGGAGAATAAGCAATGTTTCTGAGAGCCTGTTAGAAATGCAGAATGTACCCCAGACCTATTGAATCAGAAGCTGCATGACAGTGCCTCCAGGGGATTCATCTGGACATTAAACCATATAATACCAGATAAGAAGAGAATTATGCATGAGGAACGGGAAGTGTCATAGCTTAAGGGACCACTGAAATTTTTTTGCTAATGGTGATGGAAAAAATTGGAAACAGAGAGATAGAGGTGATGGTTGCATAACAAGATGTAACCAATGTCACTGAATTATACAATTATTTGGAACTAAACCCAAAAATGTTGTCTTGACCATGAATATGGGCCCCAGATAGTCTTCAAAATAAGCAAAGTGTTAGAGGAAACTGGAAACCCTTCAGGTATTTTTGTGGGGTTGTTACTTTGTTTTTTCACATTTTTTATTTTGTTTTCATGGGAATCTGTGTTTTTGAGGTATGTTTTGGGGTCTCTCCCAAGAGTGTGTGCTTGGAAGTAGGTGAGGAAGGAAATGTAATTAACTTGCTGTAGTCAGTGACTGAGAAGGCAGAGAAAGATGTTGGGATACTGAGTCTAGCCTGGCAGACAGAAAAACCAAAAGAATCAAACCCATTGCCATTGAGTCGATTCCAACTCATAGAGATGTTCTAGGACGGAGTAGAACCGCCCCATAGAGTTTCCAAGGAGCACTTGGTGGATTCTAACTGCTGACCTTTTGGTTAGCAGCCGTAGCACTTAACCACTATGCCACCAGGATTTCCAGAGGTAAAGAGATATCTAGGGAAGTTGGGAGAGATAATTCCATCTCTTTGCTTGGGTACACAGCTCTGTCATTTTCCTTTGTTCAAAAGCAGTGTGATTTTGAGCAAGGAGCCTGGGCTTTGAACAAAAATATTTGTATTCATATCTGTATTTGGACTCTTTCTGGCTGTGTGTCCTTCAACTTGTGATTTCTCTGAGCTTAGTTTTCTTATTTGGACATTGAGATTTATAATATGTAGTGCATAGAGTTGTTGACTTAAAGTAAGTTAAACTGCCTGGATTAGTACCTGGCACATTTTCGGTGCTCCATAAATACTAGCTAGCTATTGATTTGCTTTCTCTTAACAGCCAGCTGATGACTCTCCGCAGGATCTCCTGTGCAGTGTTCATCAGCAATCCTAGACAGAATGACCCCTGTACCTTCATACCTCTCCTGGCCACTATACAACTTGCCCTTGCACATTTTGTTGTAATTATTTATTTAATGTCTTTCTCCTACAGCTCCTTAAGTTTAGTGGCTATGTGTTACCCATCTCCACAACCCCAGTGGTTCTTGCCAAGCCTGGTAATAATATTCACCAATAAATGTTGATGGACTCAATGTATCAATGAGTTTTGAAGCCTGGGTCAGTGCTACAGGATGACTGTACAGTATAACTCAAAGACACTGGGGTGAAGCTAACCCCAAACCAGTGAAACACTCAGGAGATCTCTGCCAAGAGCTCTAGATGGCAAAGGGTACTATGGAATAGATATGACTGGATCTTGAAAAATGAGAAATTAAAAAGACCACAAACAGTAAAGCAAGGCTATATGCTATATATGATCAAAAAGACCACATTTAACATTCTCTTCAGATGGTGCTTCAATCAATTCAAGTAAGGTTGATGATGAAAAGCTTTTTTTAAAAAAAACAAAAACAAAGTATATTGTAGGTGTTTCAACTTGATACATGACTGCAGCCCCTTTGGAACTAAACCCAGAAATTGAAGGTAAAGGCTGTTTTTCTTTCTGGAGCCTTCTGAGGCCTCATCTTCCACCAAAATCTCAACTAAGGGCTTTTATTCAGCAAACCCCCAAATCCATTAAGCCTAGAACAGTCCCACAGGCCCAGGATGCCTCATTCTCAGATAACAAAAACAGCTGTTGCACACCCACCAGCCCAACACGGATCAAAAATCTGGCAGATTTCCCTCACTTCCCATCTAAGCTAAACGAAAGCCCTTAGCACCTCCAACTTTACACCATCCTCTCATGGGAGCTGGCCACCAGCCACAGCTATGTCTATTTCAGCCAACTTCAGAGGAAATGTTGCCTGTGCTTGTGAGAAGTCAGCTGATTCTCAGCACCATTAAGCTTACCTGACACCCTTTCAAATTCAGAGCACTTTCCATGTTCCCGTTAGACTTGGGCTTTTGTGTACTTTTGCTTTATTGGAACTGGCAACATGAAGCTATTTAAACACAACTCCATCTGTCACAGTCGGGTCGTACAGGTAGAGTGTCGTGTTTGATTTCAGATTAACATTGTTGTGTTGTCAAGGGCTTGAGGGATGAAGAAAAAAAGCCTGTGTTCAAACAGTTCCTTGGTTAAAATGTACAAAGAACTTATTTGCAACTTTGACCATGACAGTGATCCATGCTCCTCAGGGTTCTGTACAATCAAAGCAACAGCTTCTGTGACATTCAAAATGTAGCCCCAAAAGAATTGTCCACAGTGTAAAGTCAACCTTAATGCTGAGCTTTGGAGCCCACTTTGAGTCATTCTTCATTCATAAAGCAGCCCAAAAAAGAGTAAAGCTTGTCCTTAAAGGGTGAAAGCATGAGTGTAAATGAGACCCATTAACCCTTGATTAACCCTAACAGGAAGTACAAGACACCAGTGATACATGCAGCACAAAAAGATGGGATGGATGACTCTTAGAAATTTTGCTTTTGAGTATCTGCCAAGGAGATCTTTCAAATACAGAATACAGTTTAAGCATTGTTCTTTGCAACATTACCTATAATTGGAAGACATTATAAACAAGATATGCATTCCACAATTAATAACAGAATAGCAGCATGCTGATAATTATTGAAGCTGAATAATAGGCACATGGTGGTACATTGTGCTTTCTTTATTTTTTTTTTTTCCTGTAGCATATGTACCATAGTTAACTAGTGCTGCTGTAAAAGAAATACCACAAATGGTAGCTTTAACAAACAGAAATTTATTTTCTTACAGTTGAGGAGGCTAGAAGTCCAAATTCAAGGTGCCAGTTCTAGGGGAAGGCTTTCTCTTTTTGTTGGCTCTGGAAGAACATCCTTGTCTCTCGTTAGCTTCTGTTCCTCAGTTCCTTGGCAATCTTCATGTGTTGTGGCATCTCTCTTCCCCCATCTATGCTTGCTTCTCTGTGCCTAATCTGCTGTTTTTATATCTCAGAAGTGATTGGTTTATGACACATCCTACACTGATATGGCCTCATTAACATAACAAATAAAACCTTATTCCCTAACGGGATTACTTCTACAAGTATAGGATTTAGGATTTACAACACATATTTTTGGGGGACACAGTTCAGTACATAACAGTATATTTGAAATTATTATAAAAAGTTTAAAAATAGAATGTTAATCAATCTTAAAACTGATAGTTACAAAGACTATTTAATACAAATAATGTTCTACTAAAATCAGTATAAAATTATAGATATAGTGTCATTAGTGTTCATTAAAAATATAAAGAAAAATGTTGGGAGAATAATATACCAAATGCTATTGGTCACCAACAGCACATATGACACAGTGGCATGTGGTCTAATCCTTAGGGTCACAGCACTGCCACCATCACCACTCCACTGCTGAGAAAGCAAAAGTCCCCTAATGAAAAATAGGCACTCCAGGCAAATGTTGCATTTGACTTGTTTATTTGAGAGTTAATTGGTGGAAAATAATGGTGTTGGAAAACGGAAATCAAGAGTTGAGTGAATAGGAGAGTGGACAGGAAAAGTTTGCCACACTGGGGGACCTGAAATAGTTGGACAGAAACCTGAGGGCACGGAGATGCCTGAAATGTAGATAGAAGGTGAAACTGATCTGTCATCTGATCCAAGTGAGCAAATGGTCTCTTTCTCAGGAATTGGTTTGTGGAAAGAGCTTTGTCTTTGCAGACAAGTCTTATCCTTCCCAACTTTGCAGCCACCGGCACCTCTGTGTCATGATCTAGGCACAAAATAAAAATGGATCTGTGCTCTCTCTCTGTTCCCACCTGATTAAATGAGTACTGGCCCATTCCTCTTTCACATGCCATGATTTAGTTATCATTTTTGTTTTTGACCTGGAGGCTCAATCTCCTCCCTTTAGGCTGCTTCACCATCTAGACAAGATTTTTTGTGCTGTCTCGAATCGTGATTCTTTCAATTTAGGTTCTCCATATGGCTGTAGTAGCTGAGGCGACTTTGGGGAAAAACACCTTCTTATTTGCCCTCATTTCTCAGCCCTACTTCATGGCAACTCAAATCATCCTAATGAGACAAGCAAAACTCATGTATGCAGAGAGAGGAGTAGTGTGAGTGCAGTTCAATCTGCATTTACGCGAGACACTAGATAAGGTCTCCTAGCTCAACTCTCAAGCCCACGATGAGTTTGGTGACAACATTTCAGAGAATCTTCAAAAGTCTATTTCTTTTCTTTATTTCCACCTGGGCTTTTGATGGAATCATTAATGCTGTCCAAGAGAACAGTTCAGTCCAGGGGGAGGGGGGAATTGAATTCATCAGGAAAAAATTAGAGTGCTTTTTTTTTTCTTTCTTTTCAGCCAATGAAAATTGAATTTTGATTGACAAAGTTTCAGAATAGTGGCAGATAAGTATACCAGCCACATCAGGAAAATGAGTGGATTTACAAGACACTGAGCTCAAAAACTTGGCTATGGGAAATTCACTGGCGAAAAGATGTATATAATTCTTCGAATTAAAAAAAAAATTGTGTGCTCATTTTTTTGTGTTTTCTTTAAGTTATTAAGGTGAAATACACATAACATAAAATTATCCATTTTAAAGGAAACAGTTCAGAAGCATTTAGTATAGCAACAATGTTTTGCAACTACCATGTCCACTAATTTTGAAAATTACTTTTGGTATTGTGTTCAATTGTCTCTGAGTTGTTCATACTCATAGAAGGGAGCAAAATCTTAGAAATCCAGATGACAATGGGTAATTCAAAACACTGTATGTCAATAGCTTTTTCACAAAACCAACATTAATCTTCCCTCTACCCCTACCTGTATAGTGTCAAGATTCTTACTATGGTTAGTATAAGTTTTATAAGGTTGGATAATTTGACCTGGGATTTAACAAAACCACATAACAAAATTTTCTTTTCATAGCATTCAACTATCATGAAAATTTTACTTTGGAAATATTTAGGATTTCAAATAAAAGTATTCTTTCCCTGGCCTCTGCTGTATCCAACCATGATTGTTCCCTTAAAGTTGTTTTGTTTAGCCTGAGGCATAACTGGGATAGGGAAGTAAGCAGGCAACAAGATTGGGTGAAGAATTCTAGAATTAACTGGGAGTGAGAAAACTCAAATTATCGGTTTTGCCATTTTTGTGATGCTCGTGTATGTGCCTCAGTTTCCTTGTCTGTTAAACAGGAATATTACTAGCTATCTTTAATTAAATGCTCACAAGGTACCATGACCTATTATTTGAAGAGCTCAGTGTGTGTTAACTTGTTTGTTCCTTGCAAAAATCCAATGCAGTAAACACTTTATTGTCTCTCTTTCATAGACAAGAAAAATGAGACAACTCTCTCAAAATCAGACAGTTGTTAAGGGTGGAGCTGGGATTTAGTAGCTGGCCATAGTCTGGTTCTGGAGCCTGAAATCTGTACGAGGACTCCACTATCTCCATGTAGGGCTCTGTGGCAGACATGACTCTCATCCAGTGCCCAGTCTGTTGTTCTAGAACACACGCAAGTTTCAGCTAGGCAAATGGCTGCTACAAGTAACATTTTTTCTGTCTCCTGTGTGGCCAAGTGATTAAGTTAGATATGTGAGTGGAAATGATATGAGCAGCTGTGATCGTCTTAGAGACTAGTGCCCTCAACTTTCTCCTCCGTCTGCCTTCTGCTGACTGGAGTCCCATTTGAAGCTGTGCATGAGAATGGCAGACCTGACCCTGTAGCCTGAGTTAGAGGATAACTTTGAGACGCAAAGACCCCTACTCCACTCAGACTCTTAGAGGAGAGAGAAACTTGACTTGTTTGGGCCGTTGCACTTTAGTTCCCTTTGTAACAGTAGTGTATTGAGTAGTAGTCTAACAGTTGCACTTTCCTGGGCAGTGGCGTTCTGGAGCCAGCTTGTACTAACTCACAAAGGTCAACTGTTAAATAGTCAAGACTTTTTTGAACCAGTTTTTAAACTGTTGGTGGGGGTGCTTAAACCATGAAAACTGGTGAATGCTACAAATCAGGGCTTTATTTTATATTTTATTTTATTTTAAAGAACTGCTTTAACAGTATTTCACTGGGTATGAGGATTCCATGAGAAAATCCATATAAATGCTTAACAGAATGACAAGTATGCAGTAAATGCTAATTATTATTACTAATTTTAATAGATGTATTAAAATATATATTAATTCATAAATGTCTCACACTCTAAGAAAAAAACATTAATACTTTGTTTCCTTGCCCCAAATCACTCAAGAACTTCTTTGTGCAAAGCAGACCCTAATGATGCCATATTCTTTTCCATCCCTACTAGGCCTCATGGGAGAGTGAGCTTCATAGAAAGTTTTCACTTTTTTCCTAATTTTTGGAGCTGATTAACGAGTTATTCAAAAAAGTCTTTCTTTTTTTTTTTTTTGATGTAAGCAAGGTCGAAAAAAATCATACTGGAATGAATTTGGTATCCAGATCTAATCATTAAGGTTGTGTGTCAACTTGACTGGGCCATGATTCTCAGTGGTTTGACAGTTATGATGTAGTTTGGCAGTTGTATGATGATGTGTTCACTTCCATGATGAGATTTGATATAATGTGATCACCTCCATGATAGGATCTGCTGTGAGTAGCCAATCATTTGAAAGGGAGTTTCCTCATTCCACAAAGGGTGTGGCCTGCATTAAATATAGCTGGACTTTCTAGTAAGGCTCAAGGACTTTTGCTCACTCTGGATCCTGCAGCTGGCTCCTGTTGGTCTCACCTCCGGTTCTTGGGACTTGAGCTAGCAACTTACCTGCGGTCTTGCCTGCCGATCTTGGGATTCATGGGTTTTCACAGCCTTTGAGCAAGAAGCCTGCTGTCTGACCTGCCAGTCTTGGGTTCACCAGCCCCTGTGGCTACGTGAGTCAGGAGAACCCTCTATGTTGACCCACAGACTTGGGATGAGCGTGAGTCATTTCCTTGATATAAATCTCTTTCTGTGTATGTATTTATATGCTTAACAGCCTTTGTTTCTCTTGAGAACCCAGTCTTAGGCACCAGACATGGTCTTTAAATCTTACTAAATTCAGAAGTTTTTTTCCCAAAAGTTTTAAATTTTCTCCTTAACATTTTCAATTTTTAAAAAGCCTTCTCAATCAATGAAGTTTTCAGCTCAATTGCCTCAATCTACCAAGTTGTTAGGAGCCTCAGAATTTCTAGAGTCAATATAATTCCAAAATTTCCAGACCACTGATAAGAAAACACACACACACCTTGAAATTTGTCATAACTGATTTGTTACATCTTATGCCTTGAAAGTTTCTGATGATTTCAAATACATTCCGTGGGTGACTCACCCACATCTTTCTAAAATATACTGATGGCATTGGACATTACTAATCCATTGCAGTTCTTTATAATTTTTCCCAACAAAACATTCCAGGCAGCCATTGTCAATCAGAGGTTCATTATGCCATTCACATCACCAGCTCATTATAGTCTAATCTCTCATCACTACAGGAATTAAGGATTGGGTTCCAATCACCAAACTTTTGGTTAGCTGCCAGTTTCCAAAGTGTCATGGATTGAATTGTGTCCCCAAAAATATCTGTCAGCTTGGCTGGGTCATGATTCTCCGTATTGTGTGATTGTGTACCATTTTGTAATCTGATGTGATTTCCTTATGTGTTGTAAACTCTATCACTATGACGTAATAAAATGGATTAGCGACAGTTATACTGATGAGGTCTACAAGATTAGATAGTGTCTTAAGCCAATCTCTTCTGAGATATAAAAGAGAGAAGTGAGCAGAGACACATGGGAACTTCATACCACCAAGAAAGCAGTGCAGGGAGCAGAGCTTGTCCTTTGGACCTCAGGTTCCTGCACAGAGAAGCTCCCAGACCAAGGGAATACTGATGACAAGGACCTTCCTCCAGAGCCAACAGGGAAAGCCTTCCCTGGAGCTGACGCCCTGGATATGGACTTCTAGCCTACTAGACTGTGAGGTAATGAATTTCTCTTTATTAAAGCCATTCACTTGTGGTATTTCTGTTACAGTAGCGCTAGATAACTAAGACACATAGCAAGGTTCCTAACAATTGCTGAGACCCGATCCCAAACACTTCCCTAAGCTACTGGTTAGCTTTGACATTCTGGTTTCCACTGCTCTTGATAAAGTCCAAATTCCTTAGCATCACCTAAAGCCCTTTCATGTTTTGGCCCCAACCTTACTCTCAAGGCTCATCCTCTGCCACAATTCCCCTTGTGCTTGTTAATCTCCATTTGCCCCTCCAGATACACTCTCTATCCTTCTCATCCTTGTTCTATGCTCTGATATGCTGATCTATGCTAACTACATTACATGGGCTCTCTTAGGGTTTGAGTGGTTATGTCCCCCAATTTATAGTGACAGCTCCCATCAGGTAACCTTCTCCCTTATCTGTATTTGTCTCTGGGTTACAGTAACAGCACTCTCCCCTTGGCCCTTCAGACTCCCACTGTTGCTGATTCCTGGGTGCTCCTTCATCCTTTGTTGGTTGCCTTAACCAGTCCTGTGTTGTTGCTAGGTGCCATCAAGTTGATTTTCAACTCACAGAGACCCCATGTGACAGAGCAGAACTGCCCTATAGAATTTTCTAGGCTGTAATCTCTACAGTAGCAGATTGCCAGGTCTTCTCCCTGAGGAGCTGCTGGGTGGGTTCCAATCACCAACCTTTTGGTTAGCTGCCAAGTGCTGAACCATTGTACCACAAGGATCCTTTAACTAGGCCTACACTTCTGTAAATACCCACTTCAATAAACTCTCTTCAATGAGCTTTTTTGAATATGTTGTATATTTCCTTCCAGAACCCCAGAAGATATATTCCTTCATCTCCAACACACACCTACCCACTGTGATCCAGTCACACTTGCTTTGTTTCCCTTCCTGTATTTCCTTATTCAACAGAGTGTTTACTATGTTTTTCCCTCTGTCTGGAATTTAGCCTTACTCAACCCTAAACACATTTGGTTAACTCCTCCCCATACTTCTCTGATAGACTCTTACCTATCTCTCTCCCTCTCAGATCTCTCTTTCTCATGCCTACTCCTTTATACACACACACCCCTAGTCAACTCTTTCTCATCCTTAGGATCTTAGCTCAGATGTTATAGGCTCACAGAAACCTCTGATTTCTCCTAGCCTGGATCACTTTTCTTTTTCTTCATACTATGTATCTTACTTTATAAGTATGCATTTGTTCTTATAATTGTTTTATTAATACTTGTCTCTTTTTACTATTGTTTCTGCTCCTTGGGGCGGGGACCATGGTGAGTTTTACTCACATGAGGTCCCCAGCATCTGTCACAGTGGCTGGCACACAGAATAGCTTGACCTTGGTAATGACTGAACAAACTCCTCCTAATGCCAGACCCTCAGACCTCACCTAATGGCCTGTACTGTTTGTGAGGGCCTGTCTGGTCTCTTGGTGCCAGTCACTCATAATAAATCTAATTATGCCATCAACCAAGGTCCCTTCCCAACAGTCTGCTTGGACACTTTCAGAAAAGAACTCACTTTCCCATAGCTCCATTGTTAAAAACTTTTTCTTATATTGAAAAGAAATGCATTTCCCATTAGAACTAGTCTTGTTCTGTAGAATAGCACAGAAGAAATAAAACCATCTTCCTCAAGATAACCCTCAAATATTTGAAGACAGACATAAAGCTTACGTTCTGCTTCTTCCTTTCTTCAGGAAGTCCACTCTTCTTCACAATCCTTCTTCCTCTTTTGCAATGCTACTCTTCCCAATTCATACCTTAAACTCAGCTGGTCTGGTTATTTTCCATTCCAACCCCCAGATTGATTTTCTGCCCACTCTGCCCTGCTCCATCCCCTGGGAGGCTGACTTCTATGCACTCCACCACTCAGGCTTCTTTCTCCCCTGATTCTAGTAAGATTTAACCCATGGAAGGCCCAGTGTGAAATCTAAGGCATTAGGAGAAAAAGTCAGGGTATTTATTTCCCTAACCTGCACTCTCCCTGCCTTATCTCAATTTTGACAAGTCCATTGCTCTTGCTGGAGCCCTGGCGATGCAGTGGTTAAGAGCTATGGCTACACACCAAAAAGTCAGCAGTTTGAATCCACCAGCCACTCTTTGGACCCCCTATGGGGCATTTCTACTGTGTCCTATAGGGTGCTGTGAGTCGCAATTGACTCGACGGAATGAGTATTGCTCTTCTACAGATGTAACATTATTCCCTTCATTAAACTCTCTTAAATATCTAAGTGTGCCATCAGTTAACTGACACACAAGTTATATGGGAACAATCTAATCTTCCATTCAATGAATAATGAATGCTTATTAAGTTCCAGGCACTGTGCTAGACTTTGGGGGTAAAATAGTAATGAAAAAAACATGGCCCCTGCTCTCATGGAGGTTGCTTCTTGTTGAAGGGGACAGGCAAAAATTAGATAATCAAGCAATCCGATGTATAATAACAATTGAAGACCAATGATATGAAGGAGAGTCACATGATTCTCTGAGAGCAAATGGCAAAAGTAACTGCCTCAGTTTGGAGCGGCAGGAAAGACTTCCCCATGGGAATGATACTTGCCTGAGATCTGATTGCTGTGTGGGAGTTAAATAGGTCTGTGAGGGATGGCGAGTATCTGGGTGGTGCAAAGTGTTAACACACTGAGTTGCCGACCAAAGGTTGGAGGCCGCCCAGAGGCACCTTGGAAGAAAGGTCTAGTGATCTACTTGTGAAAAATCAGCTATTGAAAACCCTAGGGGGCACAGTTCTACTCTGACACATATGGAGTCTCCATGAGCCGGAGTTGGCTCATTGGCAGCTGGTAACTGGTACTAGGGAGTGGTGAAGGGTTTTCTATACAGGGGAAGCTGCTGTGGCAGAAGAATGAGGCACTTTTGAGGAACTGAAAGAGGCCCATGTGACTGGAAGAATGGAAGCAAAGCGGAAAGTAGAAGGGGATGCTGTGATTTTTAAATTTATACATCAGATGCAGGGTCCCATGTTGGCCAGAAATGGCAAGCTCATGCATCTCCACTGCACTTACTCTCTGGCTGGGAGCGTGTGACCTCAGTGTGGAAGTTGAGGGAAACCCTGAAGCACCTGAGGTCAGCCAGCTGCACTCCTCTCGGCAACCTCTCTCTGGAGGGGAGATCTGAGTGGTGACCTCTGTGGCTGCTGGTGATACTATTTATGAAGATATCGTAAATAGGAAAGCAAACGATTTTGGTAGGGTGGCAAGTGGCATCTGCAGCTCAGCAGCATAGATATTGGGAGCAGGCTAGAAATGCAGACTCTAAGGCCTCACCCCACCTCCTGAATCAGTGTCTGTGATTAACAGGTGACTCATAGATATGCTAGTGTTTGCAAAGCACTCATAAACAGGATATTTTGCCATGTTCCTTAAGAGATGAGGGAGCACTGGAGGTGCAGTGGTTGAATGCTCAGCTGCTAACTGAAAAGTCTTCAGAACCCACCAGCTGTTCCACAGGAGAAAGATGTGGCAGTCTGCTTCTGTAAAGATTATAGCCTTGGAAATCCTATGGGGCTGTTCTCTATCCTATAGGGTTGCTGTGAGTTGGAACTGAGGTGACAGGCAATGGGTTTGGTTTTTTGGCTTTAAGACATGAAGGCTCTTTCTTTGGGAACTATACCCTTCCTTCCACAGGTAAATTTCCCCTCATCCTCTCACTACAACCCTGTCAGTGTACCACACTGACCCCTTCTTAGCCACATTGTTTGGCCCAGGAGGGTGTATACCTGACCTAAGCTGGGGCAGTCAAAGTCTCTGGTTTCAGAATTTGGAAATGTGGATGAACAACTTTGATTTATTGTGTACTGAGTTACCTTAAATTGAGGTGAAGTAAACATGGAAATTATAGGGTGTAAATATTGTATCATGTGCACAGAGAAGCAAAGGATGTCAGTCTATAAAAAGAGGAAGTGAATCTCGTACACCTGACTTTACCTCCTTTGTTTTGTTTTGCTTTATCCAACTCCATCAGCTTTTATTATTTGTAACCAAAAGCGTCTGAAACAGATGATGAATAATTTTGGAAAAATGTGAGTGAGATGGGGTATCACAACAAAATACAAGAGAAAAAAACTGACAGACTTTGAGGTGAAGCTCATGCAACATTTTTAACCTGCTGAGTAGCTAGGTTTCATAGTCAGCCAGCATTTTGTACACAAAACAAAACTTTCTTCTTTTTCTAATTTTTATTTTATTTTTTAGTTCTTCCGGCTATGATTAGGTCAATGAACTGATCCATACTGATCTAAATCAGAAGATATTGATTGACAAATCAGGACACTATATATTCCTATAAAGACACATAATTGCAAAACAGACTGTCATTAAACCAGTAAAGTAATGAAAAAGAGTATTTTCTGTTGATGCACACATGACATTTACACAGCATTCCCTCAGTCATTATCACATTTTGTACCTAAGATGCTACGTTGTTGGTCTGTTAGAAAAATTTCTTCTGGAGAGTGCTGATACATTTCTACTCCTTGATCTTCTTTTTTTTTGGAATCCTTAAGTGATCCCCATCTTTCACCTTTGTTTGCATTTGTCGTTAGGTGTCTCAGTTTCCAACTAAATTCTTAGATTGGTGTTACCCTGGTCAATTTAATGGAAAGGTATTTGTTTACAGGTTATTTCACAGGATGGGTTACTGTGGGAAAGGTTCCCACCTGATTATACGTAAGTTGCTATTTATTTTATTCTTCAGGTCAGGGTGGTGCAAACGATTAACACACTTGGCTGCCAATCAGAGGTGCCTCAGAAAAAAGGCCCCTTGATCTACTTTTAAAAAATCAGTCATTGAAAATGCTATAGCGCACAGTTCTGCTCTAACACATGTGAGGTCGCCATAAGTCAGAGTGGACTCGACAGCAACTGGTTTATTCAATCAAAGAGATAATTTCCAAGCTTGTTCTCAATTTTAAGGAACTGGTTCTATTTAAGTCCTTCAGTAACCCCTTTTAAAATGCATTTCTAAATTTTAATATGAGATTCGTGTTAGTTGGCCATACTATGAATTATTAGCAAAAATAATGCAAACAATTAGGCGTGACTCTTCATCTGTTTTTCTCTCTAAGCCTCCATTCATGTGACTTCTTCAGGTCAGTTAATTGACCACCATTTTCCTGCATTCAGCATCCCGTCTAGCTTAAGATTCTCATTCCTCCCTTCAGATGTCTTGGTAATAATGCTACTCCCCTCACTTTTAAAGACCTGTGCTTGTCGGATTAACAAAACCCTTCTTCACCATCTTGAAATTCTGTTCTCCTTATGGATGTTCATTCTATCTTCTGTATTCCCTGACAGGAAGCCCTTTAGTAAGTGAGCAGTTCTAGCTTGTCCATGCCACCCATGACATTACACCAAAGGTTCCACAGAGCTTATCTCTGATTTCTTTGACCTTTTTCTAAAAAGGCATTTGGTTGCCTTTAACCTTATGTGTTCAATTTGGGATTATGCCCTTGGACATCATATTTATAGATCTAAGCCACCATCTCATATTGATCTTTAGTTATATGACCTTATTTCCTCCTTTTGTACATTCCTTATCTTTCAATCTTGGTGTTCATTGGAGAGTTACCTGGACACAGGCATTAATTTTTGATAGCCTACTTGGAATCATTCCTCATTTGAACTAAACTAGTGATCAATTCAAATATGAACTCTCTGGAATAGCTCTTATTTCTCTCAAAGAGAATAAGTTATAAGTATTTACATATAAACGCATACCCCAACATCATATTATCAATTTACCACTCAAATAATCAATAATTATACGTCTGTAATAGCACCCTCCTTCCCACTCCAGAATTTTCTATTTTTATCATTGAAGAAATTAAGGCGAGGCTCAGAAATTCACACAGATTAAACTCGTAGTATCAGGTTTAGAATTCACTCCTTGGATTTCCACGTTATCCATCAGCCACCCTGCTCAGAGAGGGCTCATTAAGTGCTAACAGTTCTCAAACCATTTCATTTTTCCAATCAAGAAAGCACTCCCAAAAGTGGCTTCCTACAGATAAACAGTCAAATGACAATTTTCTGATCTTGTAACAGAGAGACTCAAGTGACTAAATTGACAAGATATCTCCAGAGAGGGGCAGTGGTAGTTCAGTGGTAGTTCAGTGGTAGAATTCTCTCCTTCCATATGGGAGAGCAGGTTTAATTCCTGGCCAATGCACCTCATGCACAGCGACCACCTATCTATCAGTTGAGGCTTGCCTGTTGTTGTGATGCTGAACAGGTTCAGCTTCCACGTTAAGATCGACTGTGAGGAGGGCCTGGTGATTTACATCTGAAAATCAGCCAATGAAAACCCTGTGGATCACAATGTTCCTACCAGAAACCAATCATGGGGATGGAGCAGGACTGGGCAGCATTTCTTTCAGCTGTGCATGGGGTTACCATGAGTCAGGGGTTGACTCAATGTGAGCTAACAGCAACACTGACACAGCACAGGGGCATACCTTTATGTTCAATGTCACTTTCCTCAGAAAACTCTAACTTTTATGCCATTTGTGTTTTCTTAAACTCACACCCTAATACTCCTCAAGTGTCTTTTTTTCCTCCCATGGAATTTATTCATTCTGCTTTTCACCTCAGTCAACTAAGTTTGTATTTTTTACTTCTCCCAAGGTATCAAGTTGTCCTCTTGCACAATAGCTCCTGAAATAATTCTGTAAAGGGAGCGTTCTGGGATTAAGCAGGAATTTCTCTTACCAGTGTTTTGTTTAAATTTCTCCTCTACATTTTCTTTCCAGACACTCACCTAAAGCACACTGATCATTTTATATGGGAGTGATGAGAATGCTGTCTATCTTAGTTAGTTGCTGGGGGTTGGCATTGCATTTCTATAGCAACTGCATGGTTTAAAGTCCTTCACAGAGAATAAAGGTCAATTTGTGAGTAACCAATTTAGTAATCAGCTCTACTTTCTGGACTCGGGTATTCTTCTCTGTAAAATGAGGTTTTTATGTCGTGATCATTATATGACTCTACTTTTCTGTCTCCTTTGATGCTAAATCAAGCATGGTCTTAAAATGTCTCTCATATTATTCTGATTGTTTTTACTGTATAATTTACATACAATTTACCCTTTTAAAGCATAGAGTTTGATGAGTTTTGACAATTGTATACAGTCACATAATAAACATCACAATCAAGACAAAGAACATTTCCCTTACTTCTAAAAGTTCCCCATGTCCCTTTTCAGTCAATCCCTTTCTGACAACTGCATGCCCTGGCAACTGCGGATCCATTTTCTGTCCCTATAATTTTAGCTTTTCTAAAATATCATAAAATGGAATCACAGAGTATGTAGTATTCTGTGTTTGACTTCTTTTGTTTAGCACGATGCTTTTGAAATTCATCCATGATGCTGCATGTATTAACAGTTTGCTCCTAGAGGTGGGACCAAGATGGCAGAATAGTCAGACACTTCTAGTGGACCCTCTTACAACAAAGACCAGAAAAAAAACAAGTGAATCAATTATATATGGCTATCTGGGAGCCCTGAACATCAAAGGCAGAGTTGAGGAACTAGACTGAGTGGCAGGGGGAGGGAGAGACAGTTCAGAAGCAAAGAGGAGGTGCCAGTCCTGACCTGGCAAGAGCCTGAGCCCTTTAGGCTTGAGCAGCTTGGGGGTGAGCGATGAGGCAGGCAAGCAGTTGTGCTTGGGAGGTGCATTTTCCACAACGGGAGAGGCCCACACCAGACAGTCTACCCTGCCACCCAGAACCGGGGAGAAGCAGCCCTCGACAAACGAAAGATAACTAATTGTGCCTGGCCTACCACACGGATCAAAACAAACCCCCTTAGGGAGAAACCTCTCCCATTTACCTCCCCCTTCCCTGCTCTGCACTGGGTCCCAGACCAGCTTCAGTAATTGCCGAGTCCCCTGGGCCTGAAGTAGGATCCGTCACACTCATAGAGGCATCCTCCCAGCCTAGGAGAGCGAAAAAGTTAACAAACGGGAAAAAATAAACTGCCAGCTCCCCCAAGCCAGAAACCCAGGGCAGGCACAGCTCCTTTGCCTAGGCACAGGCATGAGGGATCCACAGACTTTGAGTGCTTTTCCCCCTACATGGACTTGTGTGGGCCCATCTCAACAGTGTAAGCTTTTATTACCACAGTACAATAGAGTATATACTTGAAGTCTAACTTCAACTGTTTCAGCTGTGAAGTGACAAGTTTGTGACATTTGAGACTGCTCTACCCATTATGCAGGGTATTCACCTACCCACATCAGGGGCCTGAGGACTGGTGGCTCCACACACATCACCTAGCCACCCACAACAGGGGCCCAAGAATAAGAAGTGCCCCCCAGTCCATACAGCCAACAGCAATAGGTGCTCATAGTCCAGCGTCAAAACCCACCCCCCTATGCACTCTAGGGAACAGGGACATGTCTTCCTCCTGGACACTTGGGGGCGACTATCAGCCCCCCGCCTTGGTCAGAGTGTGTCCTCCTGCTGCCCCCAGATGCCTGGGCTTACACTCATCACCCATGCCTGTCTAGGACCATGAGAGCCTACACCACACCCTTGGTGGCTAACTACCTGGACACCTGAGCTGAATCCATACAGGAGGAGTAGGTGGACTCCTGAGCTTACATACCTAGTAACAGATCTAACCACCTGGTGACAGGACATTAGAGCTTCAGAGGTGCCAATAATCAAACTAGCTCACATGAGCAGCCTATTTGGGCCTATCAAAACAAAACAAGAAGCTAAGACACAGTAAGCAAACATAAAATAAAGAAATATAATAAATTATTGATGGCTTGGTGACAACAGTCAATATAAAATCACATAAAGAGGCAATCCATGATGGCTTTGGCAAGCTCCCAAAATAAAGAAACTAAAAATTTTCCAGAGGAGGGAATTTCTTGCATTTACCAGAGGCAGAATACAAACGATTAATATACAGAACTCTTCAAGAAATTAGGAAGGAAATTATGCAAAACACAGAACATAAAATAGAAGAAATTAAAAAGATTAGAGAAGAATGTAATGACAAATTTCACAGGCTGCAAGAATCCACAGAGAGACAGCAATCAGAAATCCAGAAGATTAACACTAGAATGTCAGAATTAGACAACTCAATAGAAAGTCATAGGAGTGGAATGGGGGCAATGGAAGTCAGAATTAATGAGAATGAAGAAAAAGCACTTGACACCAACTTATCTGAGGAAACATTAGATAAAAAGGATTTAAAAAAATGAAGAAACTCTAAGAATTATGTGGGACCCTATCAAGAGGAATAACCTACAGTGATTGGAGTACCAGAATGGGGCAGGGGACAGTAAGATAACAGAAAATACAGAGGGAGAATTGTTGAAGATTTGTTGGCAGAAAGCTTCCCTGATATCATGAAAGATGAGAAGATATCTATCCAAGATGCTCATCGAAACCCACATAAGGTAGATCCCAAAAGAAAGTCAAAAAGACATATTATAATCAAACTTGCCAAAACCAAAGATAAAAAGAGAATTTTAAGAGTGGCTAGGGATAAGTGAAAAGTCATCTACAAAGGTGAGTCAATAAGAATAAGCTCGGACTACTCAGTAGAAATGAGGCAAGCAAGAAGGCAATGAGATGACATATATAAAGCCTTGAAGGAAAAAAATTGCCAGCCAAGAATTACATATCTAGCAAAACTGTATCTCAAATATTATGGTGAAATTAGGGCATTTCCAGATAAACAGAAGTGTAGGGAATTTGCAAAAACCAAACCAAAACTACAGGAAATACTAAAGGGAGTCCTCCAGTTAGAAAATCAATAACATCAGATAACAACCCAAGATTACAGCACAAGACAGAGCAACCAGATATCAACACAGATAAGGAAGGCACAAAAGTAAATCAAAGCTAAAACACTGAAAATAGAGAAACAGATGTCAATATGTAAAAGATGACAACATTAAAACAAAAAAGAGGGACTTAAAAAATGTAGACATAGATTTTTCATATGGAGAGGAAGTCAAGGCAATATAAAGAAATAAAAGACTGGTAGAAACTTAGAAAAATAAGGGTAAATATTAAGGTAACCACAAAGGAAACTAACAATCCTACAAGTCAAATTAAAAAAGGAGAAAAATATAAGACTTAAAAAACACAAAATCAACAACAAGGAAAAAGATGAAGAGAAAATACATTAAAAAAAAGACTCAGCACAGAAAATTAAGTGGAACAAAGAAACTGTGAACAAAACACAAAAAAAGACAAAAAAATGACAGCACTAAACCCATACGCTGAATGTAAATGGACTAAATACACCAATAAAGAGACAGAGAGTGGCAGATTGGATAAAAAAGCACAGTCTGTGTATATGCTGCTTACAAGAGACACACCTTAGACACAAAGACAGAAACAAACTAAAACCCAAAGGATGGAAAAAAATATATCAAGCAAACAACGATCAAAAAAGAGCAGGAGTGGCAATATTAATCTCTGACAAAATGGACTTTAAAGTAAAATCCACCACAAAGGTTAAGGAAGGACACTATATAATGATTAAAAGGTCAATACACCAAGAGGACATAACTATAATAAATATTTACACACCCAACAACAGGGCTCCAATATATATATATTTATATCTAAATTTATATCTATATTTATATACATATTCACATACATATGTAAAATATATTTCATATATAAAAAGTATACATATATAAAAATATTTATATACGAAATACATACACACGTACATGCATAACTTTAAGGAAGGTTATATTACAAACTTTTAATAGGGAATAGGATGGAAAATGAGTTTGAGGAGAGGGTGATTCTCCTCTTATTCTATAGTCTTTTATATATTTTTAGTTTGTCCACAATAGCCATGTATTCATACATTACCTGTGTAACTAAAAAAAAAATACAGATACAAAATTTTAAAAAGAAACTAATACTAACAGAGAAAGTGACCTGTTTGTCCAAGAACACCTCACTAATTTGTGGTAAAGCAAAAACAGGAAACTGGACAAAGAGAGGATCAGCTTTCTGGAACAAAATCATTAATTTTGCAGATCTTAGAATTGAGACGGATTCCAGGAGCCAATAATAATGACACATGCCTGGTTTTGTAAATAAAGTTTTATTGGAATACAGTGCACCCGGTAGTTTATATATTGCCTTTGGCTGATTTGACACTACAATGGCAGAGTTGAATAGTTGCAACAGAGACCATATCGCCCTTAAAGCTGGAAATACTTTCCATCAAGCCCTTTTCAGAAACAGTTTGCCAACCCATGAGTTAGAGAAAAGAGGTGTAAGTGGAGTCTAGAAATAAAGTGGGAGAACTAGATGCCCTAGTTAATCAAAGGACTGGATTTGAGGTTGAGGTATTTAGACTTGATGTTACATAGTATGGGAACTCCTGCCCCTGTTTAAGGCTGGACAAGGAAGAGTGAAGAGGAGCCTGAGGAAAACGACCCTTGCAAAACATGATTCGAGTGAAAATAAATTGATATTAAGACAAACAAGAGGTTGCTTCAAAAATGCCGTCATGACATTCAGGCGGCTAACAGACACATAAAGAAATGTTCACGATCATTAACCATTAGAGAAATGCAAATCAAAACTTCGAAGAGATACCATCTCACCCCAACAAGGCTAGCATTAATCCAAAAAACACTAAATAATAAACGTTGGAGAGGTTGTGGAGAGACTGGAACACTTATACACTACTGGTGGTAATGTAAAATGGTGCACTTTGGAAATCAATTTGATGCTTCCTTAAAAAGCTAGAAATAGAAGTACCATA
>NW_004443969.1:738835-752913 GCF_000243295.1 Trichechus manatus latirostris
ATAACAAAAGAAGAGATTGAAAAGGTAATTAAAAAACCTTCAACAAAAAAAGCCCTGGCCCTGAGGGTTTCACTGGAGAATTCTACCAAACTATCACAGAAGAGTTAACACCACTACTTCTAAAGGTATTTTAGAGCATAGAAAATGAAGGAATACTCCCAAATTATTCTATGAAGCCAGCATAACCCTGATACCAAAACCAGGTAAAGACACCACAAAAAAAGAAAATTACAGACCAATATACCTCATGAACATTGAAGCAAAAATTCTCAACAAAATTCTAGCCAACAGAATTCAGCAACATATCAAAAAAATAATTCACCATGATCAAGTGAAATTTATACCAGGTATGCAGGGATGATTCAACGTTAGAAAAACGTTCAATCTAATCCATCATATAAATAAAACAAAAGACAAGAACCTCATGATTTTATCAACTGATACAAAAAAGGCATTTGACACAGTCCACCCATTCATGATTAAAAAAAAAAAAAAAAAAAAAAACTCTCAACAAAATAGGAATAGAAGGGAAATTACTCAATATAATTAAGGGTATCTATACAAAGCCAACAGTCAACATCATCCTAAATGTAGAGACTTTGAAGTGTTCCCCTTGAGAAGGAGAACCAGACAAGGATGCCCTTTATCACCACTCTTATTTAACATTGCACTGGAGGTCCTAGCCAGAGCAATTAGGCTAGAAAAAGAAATGAAGGACATCTGAATTAGTAGGCAGAAGTCAAAGTATCTCTATTTGCAGATGATATGATCTTATACACAGTAAACCCCAACGAATCCACAAGAAAACTACCGAAACTAATAGAAGATTTCAGCAAAGTATCAGGATACAAGATAAACAAACAAAAATCAGTTGGATTGCTTTATACCAACAAAGAGAACTTCGAAGAGGAATTCACCAAATCAATACCATTTACAATAGCCCCAAAGAAGATAAAACACTGAGGAATAAATCTAACCAGAGATGTAAAAGACCTATGCAATGAAAACTACAAGACACTACTGCAAGAAACCTGCATAAGTGGAAAAACATACCTTGCTCACGGATAGATAGAATCAATACTGTGAAAATGTCAATTCTACCTAAAGCTATCTACAGATACAATGCAATCCCGATTTAAATTCCACTGGCATTTTTTAATGAGATGGAGAAACAAATCACCAACTTCATATGGAAAGGGAAGAGACCTTGAATAAGTAAAGAATTACTGAAGAAGAAAAGCAAAGTGGGAGGCCTCACACTACCTGATTTTAGAACCTATTATACCGCCATGGTAGTCAAAACAGCCTGGTACTGGTACAACAATAGATACATAGATCAATGGAACAGAATTGAGAATCCAGATATAAATTCAGATATTTGACAAAGGTCCAAAGTCCATTAATTGGGGAAAAGACAGTCTCTTTAACAAATCGTGCTGGCATAACTGGATATCCATCTGCAAAAAACTGAAACAAGACCCATACTTCACACCATGCAAAACAGTAACTCAAAAAATGGAGCAAAGACTTAAATTTAAAATTGAAAATGATAAAGATTATGGAAGATAAAATAGGGACGCTAGGAACCCTAATACACCGCATGAACATGCGCAAGCACCAGAAGAGAGACAAGATGATTGGGAGCGCCTAAAAATCAAACACTTATGCTCATCAAAAGACTTCACCAGAGGAATCAAAAGACAACCTACAGACTGGGAAAAAAATTTTTGGCTATGACAAATCCGATCAGCGTCTAATCTCTAAAATCTACAAGATACTGCAAAACCTCAACAACAAAAAGACAAATAACCCAATTAAAACATGGGCAAAGGATATGAACAGACACTTCACCAAAAAAGATATTCAGGCAGCTACCAGACACGTGAAGAAATGCTCACGATCATTAGCCATTATAGAAATGAAGATCATAACTACAATGAGACATCATCTCACCCCAACAAGGCTAGCCTTAATCCAAAAAACACAATAAATACTGGAGAGGTTATGGAGAGACTGGAACACTTACACACTGTTGATGGGAATGTAAAATGGTACAACCACTTTAGAAATCAATTTGGTGCTTCCTTAAACAGCTAGAAATAGAAGTACCATATGATCCAGCTATCCTGCTCTTTGGAATATATCCTAGAGAAACAAGAGCCATCACACGAATAGATATATGCACACCCATGTTCATTGCAGCATTGTTCACAATAGCAAAAAGATGGAAACAACCTAGATGCTCATCAACAGAAGAATGGATAAACAAACTATGGTACATACACACAATAGAATACTATGCAAGGATAAAGGACAAGGATGAAGCCGTGAAACATAACACAGAGGAATCTGGAAGGCATTATGCTGAGTGAGTTTAGTCAGTCACAAAAGGACAAATATTGTATAAGACCACTATTATAAGAACTCAAGAAAAGGTTTAAACACAGAAGAAATCATTCTCTGATGGTTATGTGGGTGGGGAGGAAGGGCGAGGGTTATTTACTAACTAGATAGTAGGTATGAATTATTTTAGATGAAGAGAAGGACAGCACACACTAGAGGGGAAGTCAGCACAACTGGACTAAACCAAAGCTAAGAAGTTTCCTGAATACAATCAACACTTTGAAGGACAGAGTAGCAGGTGTAGGGGTCTGGGGACCATGCTTTCAGGGGACATCTAGGTCAATTGCCATAACAAAGCTTATTAAGAAAATGTTCTGCATCCTACTTTTGTGAGTGGGGTCTGGGGTCTTAAAAGTTTGCAAGCGGCCATCGAAGATGCATCTGTTGGTCCCTACCACTTGGAGTGAAGGAGGATGAAAAATACCAAAGGCACAAGGAAAGTATTAGCCCAAGAGACAGAAAGGGCCACATAAACCAGAGACTTCTTCAGCCTGAGACCAGAAGAACTACATGGTGCTCATCTACTGATGACCACCCTGACAGGGAACACAACAGAGAGCCCCAGATGGAGCAGGAGAAAGGTGGGATGCAGTACTCAAATTCTAGTAAGAAGACCAGACTTAATGGTCTGACTGAGACTGAAGGAACCCCTGAGAGCATGGCCCCAAGATTCTCTATCAGACCAGAACTAAGACAATATCTGAGGCCACCTCTTCAAACAGGGATTGGACTGGACTGTGGGACATAAAGAGATACTTATGAGGAGTGTGCCTCTTAGCTCAAGTAGATACAAAAGGCTAAACCAGCAGCTTCTGTCAGGAGGTGAGATGAGAAGGCAGAGAGTGTTAGGAGCTGGTTGAATGGATATGGGGAATCAGGGGTGGAAGGGAGGAGTGTACTGTCACAGTATGGGGAGAGCAATTGCGGTCACATAATAGTGTATGTACAGATTTTTGTACGGGAAAAATAAAAAAATAGTTTGCTCCGTTTTTCTTGCTAAGTATTATTGCATTATATGTATATACTACAATTGGTTTAACCATTCATGAGTTGATGGGTATATGGGTTGTTTCATATTTTTGGCGATTGTGAGTAAAGTTACAATGGGAATTCATGTCCAGGTCTTTGTGTCGACGTATGCTCTTATTTCTCTTGGAGTAGGACTGCTGGGTTATATGGTAAGATTATGTTTATTTTATACAAAGCTGCCAGGCTGTTTTCCAAAGTGGCTGTACCATTTTACATTTCCATTAGTAACGTATGAGTGTTCGAATTGCTCCACATTCTTGCCAACACTTGGTATTTTCAGTGTTTGAAACTCAGAAATTCTAGTGAATGTGTAGTGGTTTTAATATTCATTTCCCTAATGACCAATGTCTGAGTTCTCTAGAGGTGCAAAACCAGTGAAGAGTATATAGATATATATACAGTGAGAAGTTTACTTCAGGGAAATGGCTCACACAATTGTGGGGGCTGGCAAGTCCCAAATCCATGACTGGCTGAAAATCTCTGCTGGATCATGTGGTTGCAGGGGATGATGAAGCCAAAATCTGCAGGTTAGGCAGGAGGCTGGAGGCCTCTGCTGGCTTATGTCCCAAGAACCAGAGGTCAGATGACAAGAAGACTGCAAGATCAAGAGAGAGAGTTTTTCCAGAACATCCATTTATACACTGAATGCAGAACACACCCCCAAGAAACTCCCCTTCCAACTGATTGGCTACTCACATAAGATCACAAAATGAAAGACGATTACGTAGTATCTTCCAAACCACTGAGAATCATAGCCTAGTCAAGTTGATATATAACATTAACCATCACAACCAATATTGTTGACTATATTCTCATGTGCTTATTTGCCATCCATATGTCATTTTTGGTAAAGTATCGGTTCAAATATTTTGTTCATTTAAAAAAAATTGGGTTGTTTTTGTTGTTACTGTATTGTAAGAGTTCTCTGCATATTCTGTATCAGTGCCTTATCAGATATGTGTTTTGAAAATATTTTCTCACAGTTTGTGACTTAGATTTTAATTTTCTCAAGTCCTTTTTGAAGATAGTGTATAATCTTTATAAAAGCTTAATTTATCAGTTTTTTAATATATTATTTGAGCTTTTTTTGTCTTCAGAAATTTTTGTGTTACTCAAGGTCACAAAAATTTTTCTCCTATGATTTCTTCTGGATTTTTGTAGTTTTATCTTGTAAGTATAGGTTTGTGATACATTTCAAGTTAATTTTTGTATGTGGTGAGAGCTACTTGCTTTGGGAGGTATATTTTTTTCTTTTTTTTGCTTTTGCGTGTCTAATTGTCCAGCACCATTCAGTGAAAAGACTATCCCCATTGGATTACCTTAGAACCTTTGTCAGAAATCTACTGAACTTATAAACGTATCTCTATATCTGGGCTCTCTATTCTGTTCCACTGAACTTCATGTATACCCTATGCCAAATTGTCTTGTTTACTGTAACATCATTGTTAAGTGTAGCAATCAGGTAGTATGAGTTTTCCAACCTTGTTTTTCTTTTTAAAAATCGTTAAGTTCTATTTTTTACTGTTATAATAAAAGCAACCAATACTTACTGAATTCTTACTGTGTACCAAACACTATGTTAGGTACATTGCATGCATTTCTTCATTTAGTCCTCACAAGAACTATAAAATACACAGATTTATTACTTTCATTTTCTAGAAGAAGAACTCGAGGCCTTCAGGGATTAAGAAATTGACCACAGTCACATTTAATTAGTAAGTAGCAGATCCAAGATTTGAACTCAAGTCTGTATATCTCCAGAGGTTGAACACTCATTTACTGAACGGGATTTATACTACCGCTTACCTTGTCACATTTTTTTCACCATCTTCTATTAGACTGCCAACCTATGCTAAATAAATATTATAATTAATTAATTCTCCACAGTGTTTAGCACTGGACTCTGTGCCCAGGAACAAAACCTTTGGATTGAATTAATTGAGAAGTGGTCCTTGCTCTGGTATTTTAATGACAGAGACAGGCATATTGTCAATATTCTCATCCTTCTGCAATCCTGAATGCTCCAAATCCTGGGTTGCAATGGGAGTCTCTGAAGCAGAGCTGAAAGGGCAGTAATGTAACTCTAATGTTAATAAAGTCCTGGGCCAGGGGCGTTTTTTGCCCTCATAGAGTGTGATTTATATTTTCAGTAGCCTCCAATGCCCTTTTCAGCAGTCTCTTTACTGCTCTTTGGTGGGTAATAAGTCTTGAGTAGTATTGGTCTTTGACATAGGTAGTAAAATACAATCTAAAAAGCACCCAGTGGAGTATAAAAGTCAGCATCAGGACAGTGCAGATGATTTCTGATGTAATATCATTCCCATCTTGGATCACCAAGTTACAGGATCCAGAGGGCAGACATTTTGTTCACCAGGCTAAATTAGTAGTTAGATAAAATCTGTTTCTGTGGAATGAAACCTTACAACTAGTTTTTTTGAGGTTTTTTTTTTATAGTAGTTATGCTCAAAATGTACAAAATGACCCATTTCTGATTCACAATACGAATTTATGGGTACTTTTGGATATAACTGAAGTAAGATGATCTAGATTGTGGAGGACTAGGAATTATTTAATTTAATGAAATTTGAAGGTACTCAAGGTGTTCAGCCTGAAGGAGAGAAGACCAAGGTAACAGTATAATGTCTGTCTTCAAATATTGGAAATGGTCTTGAATTAGAGCTGGCAGAATCTTCTCCAGATTTCTAGAATTAAGAGCAATGGAAGGAAGATTCAAACTTCACTTTACCAATGAATAAACTGTTTCCTGAGGAGTGACCATCCCATCACTGAAAGTATAATATAGATAGATTATTCATCTATAAGAAATATGGTAGAAAAATAATTCTTAGACTTGCTGATAGAAATGACACTGGAGATCACATGATAGAATTTTGCAAGACCGACGACTTATTCACTGATCTTTTAAAATAATTTTTCAACAAAATAAACCGTGACTGCACATGTGGACCTCACCAGATGGAATACACAGGAATCAAATCGACTACATCTGTGGGAAGAGACAATGGAAGAGCTCAATATCTTCAGTCAGAACAAGGCCAAGTGATGACTGCAGAACAGATCGTCAATTGCTCATATGCAAGTTCAAGTTGAAGCTAAAGAAAATTAAAACAGGTCCACGAGAGCGAAAATACAACCTTGAGTATATCTCACCTGGATGTGAGACCATCTCAAGAATAGATTTGACACATTGAACACTAATGACCAAAGATCAGACGAGTTGTGGGATGACATCAGGGACTTCATACCTGAAGAAAGCAAGAGGTCATTAAAAAAGCCAGGAAAGAAAGAAAAGACCAAATGGATGTCAGAAGAGACTCTGAAAGTTGCTCTTGAATGTAAAGCAGTTAAAGTAAAAGGAAGAAATGATGAAGTAAAAGAGCTGAACAGAAGATTTCAAAAGGTAGCTTGAGAATACAAAGTAAAGTGTTATAATGAAATGTACAAAGACCTGGAGTTAGAAAATCAGAAGGAAAGAACACAATTGGCATTTCTCAGCTGAAATAACTGAAGAAAACACTCAAACCTAGAGTTGTAATATTGAAAGATTCTATGGGCAGAATATTGAACAATGCAAGAAGCATCAAAAGAAGATGAACAGAATATACAGAGTCACTGTACCAAAAAGAACTGGTAGATGTTCAGCCACTTTGGGAGGTAGTATATGCTCAAGAACTGATGTTATTGAAGGAAGAAATACAAGCTTCACTGAAGGCATTGGCGAAAAACAAGACCCCAGGAATTGACAGAATACGAATTGAGATATTTCAACAAATGGATGCAGGGCTGGAGGCGATCAATCATCAATGCCGAGAAATTTGGAAGACACCTATCTGGCCAATTGACTGGAAGAGATCCATTATTTGTGCCCACTCCAAAGAAAGTTGATCAAAAGAATGTGGAAATTATGGAACAATATCATTAATATCACATGAAAGTAAAATTTTGCTGCAGATCATTCAAAAGTGGGTGGAGCAGAACATTAACAAGGAACTGCCAGAAATTGAAACCGGATTCACAAGAGGACTTGGAAGAAGGAACATCATTGCTGATGTCAGATGAATCTTGGCTGAAAGCAGAGAATACCAGAAAGATGTTTACCTGTGTTTTATTGACTATTCAAAGACATTCGAATGCATGAATCATAACAAATTATGGATAGCATTTTGAAGAATGGGAACTCCAGAACATTTAATTATGCTAATGAGAAACCTGTACATAGACCAAGAGGCAGTCATTTGAACAGAAAAAGGGGATACTGTGTGGTTGAAAATCAGGAAAGCTGTCCGTCAGGATTGTATCCTTTCACCATACTTATTTAATCTGTATGCTGAGCAAATAATCTAAGAAGTTGGACTATATGAAGAGAAATGCAGCATCAGGATTGGAGGAGGATGCATTAACAACCTGCGATATGCAGACGACACAAACTTGCTTGCTGAAAGCAAAAAGGACTTGAAGCACTTACTGATGAAGATCAAAGACTACAGCCATCAGACCCCAAGAGTATGGCCCCCGGAAACCCTTTCAACTCAGTGCTGAAGTCACTCCTGAGGTTCATCCTTCAATCAAAGATTAGACAGGCCCATACAACAAAACAACACTAAATGGGCACACCAGCTCATGGGCAAGGACAAGAAGCGAGGAGAGGACAGGAAAGCTGGTAACGGGAAACCCAAGGTCGAGAAAAGGAGAGTGTTGGCATGTTGTGGGGTTGGCAACCAATGTCACAAAACAGTACGTGTATTAATTATTTAAAGAGAAACTAATTTGCTCTGTAAACCTTAATCTGAAGTTTAAAAAAAAAAAAAGTCTACAGCCTTCAGTGTGGATTATACCTAAACATAAAGAAAAGAAAAATTCTCACAGCTGGACCAGTAAGCAGCATCATGATAAACAGAGAAAATATTGAAGTTGTCAAGGATTTCATTTTACTTTGATCCACAACAATGCCTATGGAAGCAGTAGTCAAGAAATCAAATGACGTATTGCATTGGGCAAATTTGCTGTAAAAGATCTTTTTAAAGTGTTACAAAGAAAGACGTCACTTTGAGGACTACAAAGATGTCGCCTGACCCAAGCCATGGTGTTTTCATTCACCTCATAAGCATGCAAAAGCTGGACAATGAATAAGAAAAACCGAAGAAGAATTGATGCCTTTGAATTATGGTGTTGGCGAAGAATATTGAATATATGGTGGACTGCCAGAAGAATGAACAAATCTGTCTTAAAAGAAACACAACCAGAATGCTCCTTAGAAGCGAGGATGGCGAGACTTTGTCTCATGTACTTTGGACGTATTATCAGGAGGGATCAGGCCCTGAAGAAGGACATCATGCTTGGTAAAGTAGAAGGTCAGTGAAAGAGAGGAAGACTCTCAATGAGATGGATCACCACAGTGGCTGCAAAATGGGTTCAAACATAGTTACAATTATGAGGATGTCACAGGATGGGGCAGTGTTTTGTTCTGTTGCACATAGGGTTGCTGTGAGTCGGAACTGACTCAATGACACCTAACAACAAAAACAACAGACTTGTTTGGATTCGGGATAGATGCGTTTGCAAAATACTTCCAGCTTTAAGATTCTATGAAATCTTTAATTTATCTTTAATATAAACCAACTATAAACCATGGTTTTCCAAAATATAAAACACAATTTTACAAAATATTTACAAGTAACCAGAGATACTTGATTAGATCCCCTTATTGATCTGAAGTTCCCTGACAAAAACCATGAAGTAATTTTCCTTTCTTGTAGGAAGCATATAAAATTAATCAGCTGTGACCAGAAGCTCTGCTTGCAAAAATAGAGGAAAAGATGTTATACATTTTTGCAAAGAAAGTTTTTCTTCTAAAAATTATGCTTTTTTGTTTTTAAATGTTTCTATTACAGAATATATTTTTTAAAAACTCTCCCTTGCCTTAAATGTAAAACAAGTGCTGTGATTAGATATTATCATTAAACCTGTGAATGGCAGATTCCATTGTTGGCCTTAATCATTTATCCCATTCTGCATCCCTTTGCTATGTGTCTTTTGAGTTTCTGTCTAAGGAAGTGAAGTGAGGTTGGGCTCAACCATGTGACTTGTTTTAGTCAGAGGGACATAAGCAGATGTAACTCTGGAAGAGACTTGAAATGTGCTTTCATGGTTGCATGTGCCCTTTTAGGTTGCTGCCTCTGAGTTGAGAGAAACAGGCCTTGGGTAGTCCCCTGGTCCAAGAAGGATTACAGGCATGTGGAACAGACATGGACCTTACATCATGGAACCAGACAACCCATGGAATTAGGATGAGAATAAATGATGGTTGTTTTAGGCTACTTAGTTTTGTTATACAACATTACACTGGCAATAGCTGACTGCTTCAAAATGTTAAGGAAGTAAACTGGATGTCTAATCATGACCTCATATTTTTTTTCCCCAAAGCATGTAGTAAAAGGGATCAGAAAACCTCTTTCCACCATATGTCACATGAACTCAAACGCCTGCACAGGACTTGGCTGTAGTCCACAAGATAAACTTTCTCTGTCCACTTCTTTGTCCAAGTGTGTTATGTCAGCTTGGGGTTCAGACTGTGGTAGACAAAACTATCTGTTTAATAAATATTTATCCCCATGAATTCCTTACTAAGAAAACTCCAAAGTTTTTTGGATATGACAATGGATTGACTGACTTAAAATCACCTCCCTAACTCACAACTTGGTTCCATAAAAAGCAAACTTGTGATCATAAGGATGAAAACAACCTGCTGAAGGTGGCTGAGCAGAAGAAAAGAGTAAGACTGATTCTCTGATAACATCAAGTATATGCCATTTTGATCTCTTGTCTCATGAGAAGACAAAACAAAACTAGTAATTTAGTTACATCACTGCTGTCAAGTTTCTGTTATATGCACCTATATGTAATTTTAACTACAACAGAATTCAGGGAATCAGAAGTGTGGAGGAGGTAGACTTTGGATGGTGAGTGCCCAGATGTTGCAAGCTAGTGATCTTTATTGTGCAGCTGCAAAACATTTGATCAAGTCATCACCTGCAGTACATGGGGTGTTAACCACATATTGACAAAAGATGTAACCTTGAAGGATATTGGGAAAAAACTCAAACTGCAGCAAAGTTCTTCAAGAGTGAAAGGGGAGGACTTCTGGACAACATGGTGTTATAGGCAGAAGCACCACACCATCCCTCCACAGCAAACATCTGGAAAACTAAGCCAAACAGAGAGAACGGCAATCCTGAAACACTAAGCATCAGATGAAGAGGTAAAGAACTCAGCCAAGCACTGAATGGAATAAGAAACTGACAAAGAACAGACAGTGAGGAGAGATGCATGCAGAGATCCCTTATCAGCTAACGCAGCACAGATCTGACATCTTGGACTCCTATCAGAGACCAGCAAACAGGGGGTATAAGAAAGCAGATTCACAGAGCTTCCAGCAGGAGACAGAACATCTGGTAATCAGCAATATATGCTTTCCCACCAGCCATCCTTATTCACCCCCACTCAGCCTCCTCTGCTTCCTGTGGTCACAGTCTCTTGGCGGGGAAACATCGTCTTCACCCAGGTGTCACTTAGATTCCACCCACCCACACTGGCTGACTCCCTAAGTGCCATTTGTTGGCTGCTGGTGTTGCTTTTTTCCACTCTTTAGATTTCTTCCTTACCTCTCACCACTTCCCCCTCCTTTCTCTAAATACCTGTCTCCGTGCACCATCTTTGCTTCTTCCTGAAAGGCTGTGAAACCCAGCTCTAATGTGAGACTGGTTCCCAGCCTGTAGTACCACGCAGGTGGGAACCCAGGGTTTTTGTTTGTTTGCTTTGAATTGTTTGTTTGTTTTCATTTTCTATTCTCAAATTGGGAGCCTGCTTTAGACGGGCAGTACTAAGCGCCTTAAGGACCTACACATTCAGTTTGCACAAATGCGCAGAGGGATCCCTGAGGACATTTCTTTTTTCTTGTTTTTTTTTTGGGGGGGGGTGTTCTTGTTCTTTTTTTTTACTTGTTTTTTTTGTTTTCCCTCATTTTCCTTTTTTGTCTTTCTTCATTACTCAGTTTCTCATCTCTGTATACTTTTCTTCTCTTCCTGAGGACTGAACACCGGGTGCTGAGTGACACCTCTACGCCTTCTAGCCAAGCTGTACTTCACGGCCTGGGAGCAACTTCTGCAGACCTCATAGCCACACTGGCGGGATCCCTGAGACCTTTGTTTTTCTCGTTTCTTTCTAAATTTATTTATTTATTCTTTTCTTTCCTTTCCTTTTTTTCTTCTTCTCCTTTTTGTTTTTCTCCATTTCATAGTCTCTCATCCCTCCACTCCAATGGTAAGCTCCCATAGCCTTCTTTTTTGTTTGTAGGTTTTTAGCTCCTGTTCCTCTCTCCTCTCTTCCATACCCAGCTTAGCTCCATACATCACAATCTCACCCCTCCATCCTGCCTACCTGCACCATATGCTAAATATCACATGACCAAGCAGCCTAAGCATGGCCTACCAGAACCTTCCCTGCACTGATTACTGGCCCACATTGGTGGCTGTAGTAAGTGCCACAAACAACCCATCCCAGTAAATCCTCTTCAGCTAGATCTGCCGTGCTGTACCATATTTGAGTGACTTACCCTGCCAAATGGAGAAGGAGGTGAAAAGTATTGTGCCCACAGATGAGCAAACAACAAAGAACACACAGCCCGCCTGCTTGAACATAGCCAAATAAAACAAAAAGGGATGAAACAAACAAATCTACAATCAATAAATGAGAAAAATAACTGTCGGTTGCCCTAAAAACAGCAGAGAATATCAAAACATTTACAAAAACTGGACAGGATGGTTCCAGTAGGCGTTCAAAATAAAACACCAGATGACTTTCCAGTAGAAAAATAGGCACTAGAACTCCCTGAAAGGGAATTCAAATCTCTAATATTAAGAGCTATTCAAGAGTTGAAACAAAAAGAAGACAAAAAAGAAGAAAAAATAGACAAATTCATGGAAAATACAGACAAAAAAATGGAAGAATTCAGAAAAATAATGCATGAACAAAATTCCAAGATAAATTCACAACTAGAAATCACACAAAAACAACTAGAAACACAAAATCTTTCAGAAATGGACAGTGTCATAGAAGGGGTGAGGAGCAGGTTTGAAACAGTGGAAGACAGGATCAACGAAATTGAATACAAACACATGGATACAAGTTTGTTCAAGGAAAACTCAGAAAAAAGAATGAAGACAAATGAAGAGACCCTGAGAATTATGTGAGATACAAACCAAAGCAAAAGTCTTCGAGTGATCAGAGTTCCAGAACAGGAGAGAAAACAGAAAACAGAGACAGTAACATTGAAGAACTACTGACAGAAAACTTCAGCAATGTCATGAAAGATGAAAAGCTGGCCATCCAAGAAGCTCAACGAACCCCATATAGGAGAGATCCCAAACGAAAATCACCAAGGCATATCATAATCACCCTCACCAAAATGAAAGACAAAGAAAGAATCGTGAGAGCAGCTTGAGAAAAACAAAAAGTCACATACAGAGGAGAAACAATAACAGAAAGCTCAGATTATTCAGCAGAAACTGTGCAGGGAAAAAGGAAATGGGATGACATATATAAAGCCTTGAAAAGAAAAAATTGCCAGCCAAGAATAATATATCCTGCAAAACTCTTGTTCAAATATGATGGTGAAATTAGGACATTTCCAGATAAACAGAAATTAAGGGACTATGTAAAAACCAAACCAAACTTATAAGAATTATTAAAGGGAATACTTTGACCTCAGAACAAAACTTCAGCTCACAGGTTGAATCTAGGATGCAGGATCATACCAGCCAGATGCCAATCTAGGAAATGAACTCTTAAGGACTATCCAAAACCAAAAGAAATACAACAGGCAATCACAGCAGTTAATCTGTAAATGACAATAACATCAGAACAATAAAAGAGGGAATAAATGGTGTAAGTATAAAACCTTCTAATGGAAAGTAAGGCAAGGCGATACCAAGTAAAAATAGACTGCTTCAAACTTAGAAAGATAAAGGTAAATTTCACGGTAACTACAAACAAAAATAACAAGCCTACTCATAAAAATAAAGAGGAAAAATATGAAGTCTCCGTAAAAACAAAACCTACAAAAACAAAAGACATTTTAAAAAAATCCACAAATAAAAGGAATGCAGGACAGGAGAGTAAAAGGAACAAAGAAAACATCAGCACCAAAAACAACAACAACAACAACAAAAAACAATACAAAGTGACAGCAAGAAACACACTTATCAATAATTACACTAAAAGTAAATGGCCTCTATGCACCCATAAAGGGACAGAAAGTGACAGAATGGATAAAAAATTAGGATCCATCAATATGCTGTCTACAAGAAACAAATCTTAGAAACAAAGGCATAAATTTATTGAAAATCAAAGGTTGGAAAAAAATATATCAAGCTAACAACTACGAAAAAAGAGCAGGAGTGGCAATACTAATCTCAGGTAAAATAGACTTTAAAACAAAATCCACCAGAAAAGACAAAGAAGGACACTATGTAATAATTAAGGGGATCATCCATCATGAATACATAACCATAATAAACATCTATGCACCCAATGACAGGGCTCCAAAATACATAAAACAAACTCTAACA
>NW_004443969.1:753803-754909 GCF_000243295.1 Trichechus manatus latirostris
AAATTACAGACTCATATCTCTCATGAATATAGATGCAAAAATTCTCAACAAAATTCTAGCCAATAGAATTCAGCATCTTATCAAAAACATAATACACCACGAACAAGTAGGATTCATACCAGGTATGCAAGGATGGTTCAAGACTAGAAAATCAATCAACGTAATCCACCACATAAATAAAAGGTAAGAAAAGAATCATATGATCATCTCAATTGATGCAGAAAAGGCATTCGACAAAGTCCAACACCAATTCCTGATAAAAACTCTCAAAAAAGTAGATATAGAATGGAAATTTCTCAACATAATAAAGGGCATCTAGGCAAAACCAACAGCCAACATCATTCTTAACCGAGAGAGGCTGAAAACATTCCCCCTGAGAACAGGAACAAGGCAAGGATGCCCTTTATCACCACTCCTATTTATCATTGGGCTGGCAGTTCTATCTACAGCAATAAGGCAAGAAAAAGAAATATAGGGCATCAAAATTAGTAATGAAGAAGTTAAACTGTCCTTGTTTGTGGATGATATGATTCTGTACATAGAAAACCCTAAAGACTCCACAAGAAATCTACTGGAACTAATAGATAGATTCAGCAGAGTAGCAGGATACAAGACAAACATACAAACATCAGTTGGATTCCTATACACCAATAAACAGAATGATGAAAAGGAAATCAGGAAAACAATACCATTTATATAGCCCCTAAAAAAAATAGAATACTTAAGAATAAATCCAGCCAGGGATGTAAAAAACCCATACAAAGAAAACTACAAAACACTACTGCAAGGAACCCAAAGGGATCCACATAAATGGAAAAACATACCATGCTCATGGATAGGTAGACTCAATATAGTGAAAATGACAGTTCTACCCAAAGAAATTTACAAATACAACACAATCCCAATCCAAATACCAACAACATTCTGCAAAGAGATGGAAAAACTAATAATTAACTTTATATGGAAAGGGAAGATGCCCTGAATAAGTAAAGCACTACTGAAGAAGAAGAAGAAAGTTGGAGGACTCACACTACCTGACTTCAGAACCTACTATACAGCTACAGTAGTCAAAACAGCCTGGTACTGGTACAACGACAGATACATTG
>NW_004443969.1:755696-767518 GCF_000243295.1 Trichechus manatus latirostris
ATCACAAAAGGACAAATATTGTATGAGACCTCTATTGTAAAAACCCATGAAAAAGTTCACACACAAAATGTAACAATCTTTGTTGGTTACCAGGGATGGGTGGGACGGAATACTAAATAGGCAATAGATAAGGGGTATCTTGGGTGAAGGATGAGACAGTAGACACTACTGGGGAAACCAAGACAACTTGTACAAAGAAAGGTCATGGAAGCTCCATAGACACATCCAAACTCCCTGAGGGAATGAATTGCTGGGTGGAGAGTTGTGGGGACCATGGTCTCGGGGAATATCTAGCTCAATTGGCATAACACAGTTTATAAAGACAATGTTCTACATTCTACCTTGGTAAGTAACGTCTGGGGTCTTAAAAGCCTGTTAGCAGCAATCTCAGATACTCCACTGGTCTCACCCCTTCAGAAGCAAGTGAGAATCAAGAGAATAGTATACAAGGAAAAGATTAGTCCAAAGGACTAATGGGCCACAGCTACCAAGGCCTCCACCGGACTGAGTCCAGTACAGCTACATGGTGCCCGGTTACCACCACTGACTGCTCTGACCCAGATCACAATTGAGGGTTCTAGACAGAGCTGGAGAAGGATGTAGAGCACAATCCTAACACACAGTATAAAGGACCAGATTTAGTGGCATGACAGAGACTGGAGAAATCCCGAGAGTATGGCCCCCAGACACCCTTTTAGCTCAGTGGTGAAGTCACTTCGGATGCTCACTGTTCAGCTGGCCATTGGGCAGCCCCATAAAACCAAACGGGACTAATGAGGCACAGCAGTCCAGCAACAAGGACTAGAAGGCAGAAGGGGACAGGAAAGCTGGTGATAGGGAACCCAAGGTTGAGTAAGGACAGTGTTGACATGTAGTGGGGTTGTTAACCATTGTCATAGGGCAACATGTGTAGTAACTGTTTAATGAGAAACTATTTTGTTCTGTAAACCTTCATCTAAAGTGAGAATAACAGAACAACTGGAAGAACGTAATCGATGTCACTGAATTGTACATGTAGAAATTTTTGAAATGGTGTATCTTTGGCTATGTATATTTTCACCAAAAAAAATAAATAACTAAGGTCCTCCATGGTTGAGAAGGGAGAGTGTTGACTTGTCGTAGGGTCATTAACCAAAGTCATAAAACAATATATGTACCGACTGTTTAATGAGAAACTGTTTGTTCTGTAAACCTTCACCTAAAGTATAATAAAATTTTTTTCAAAAAAAGAGTGAAATGAATTTAGAGTAGAGTTAACCAGTCTACAAGCAGATTTGAAAGAAGGTGTAACTTTGCTAAGAGAAGTGCTTTCTGCCTCTGATTTGCTGTATTAGTTGACCAAAAATTAAAAAAAAAACAAATAAATAGACAAACTGGTTGCTGTCGTGTTGATTCTGACTCATAGTGACCCTAAAGGACAGAGTAGAACTGCCCCACAGGGTTTCCAAGGAGCAGTTGGTGGATTTGAACTGCTAACCTTTTGGTCACTGTGGCACCAGGGTTCTATCAGTTGACCAAGGGTCCCATAATATAAAGTTTTGCAGAGTTGAAAAATTTTACTTCTGTGTATCAAACATAAGCAATTATAAGCACTGCCATAAGGTACTGGACCTTAACAGTAGATTAGATTGTGTACCCCTGCCTTTCTCAAACACTTGTCTTTAAGTGGATCCCTGATGGCATAGTAGTTAAGAGCTCAGCTGCTAACCAAAAGGTTGGCAGTTTGAATCCACCACCTCTGAACTCAACTCAAAAGATGAAAAATTCACAAAAGCTCTGAAGGTCTTAGCGGACGTTTTCTCTAATTCTCATCTTAGTTGATGCCTTGGAGTTTGACCGATAAGGAGTATCCTGTTCAGAGAGCCTGTTACCCTAATAGGGTCTGTGCCCTGGAGCAGGTGAGCCCAAGAATGGTACTCCAAGTCAAAAAGAGTGAGAAAGTTTTATTTTAGGAGGTGTCCACCACCAGCGATCTGACAGCAATGCAGGCTGTCTCTATGGAGTTCCAAAAGGTATTTCTACATTAAAGCTTATGTATGATTTTTACAAAGGTTAGAGGTATTGTTATCCATTACAAGGTAATTACAAGAGACTGTTTATCATACTAAAGATATATGCGCCAGACATTTCCCTATCAGGCTAAAGATATACATATCTGACATCTGGGCTCTATTCTTCCTGTGGGGGGTCATAAGCCACAGGTGGCCAGACAGAGCAAACCAAAGTCATTAACAAAGGTATGCGAAAAGGAGAAGGCAACAAAAAAAGAAAACTTGTAGGTTCATCATGGTATTAGTTATGTCAAGCTCTCAGTCACCCATTTTGAAAAGGAGAAAACATGCTATCCATGAATTCTGTCTGAAGTTGTCCTACATTCTTTCGCACTGCTCTTAAGAAGGTATTTGCATTAGTTACTTGGGATGGAAGGAGTTTTGATATATTCGTGAGTGACTGTTTCTGTTCTTGGAGTCGAGCTATCATTCTTCTATGAAGAGTAGTTTTAAGGGGTTCACTTTTCCTTTCTTTTTGGAGAAGACCTATTATATCCCTACATGAAGACTTGAAGCTATTCGGATATTCTTTAAGTAATGCCAGGCTCTGAGTTTTCAAATTCTGAGGACAGTTCTCCTTTCCAGATGACCCAGGGTTTTATCAGCTTGTGTAATCAATTTAATCTTCCAGCTGACATGACGCTATTTATGACCCTGAGCAAAATTTGGGCTAGGTCTTTTTTTCCCTCTTTAAAGTATGTTAGCTCTTTACTATAAAAACAATCCTAACAGCGTACAACAGAATCTCCCAGGAAAACCCTTAGAGACTTAGACCTTGTCTCAAGCATTCATACATTATGACCAGCAGCTCCAGGACTGGCTGGAAAAGCATTTCTGTGGCAGTCAGCAGGCCCACCATAGCTCCGAAGGGCACCACTGCTCTGCTTCTGGTTGCCGGTGTCCTGGGGGCCACAACTGACCACAAAGAAACTTGAGAAGTGTTCTTCTTTAATGAAATAAGTGCCTGACAACTAGGAGAGACATTGTCAGTGGGCTGGGGACAGAGGAGGCCAAGAAGTATAAAACAGTGGTCTCTAGCTTTACTCTGCTTACTGCACAAATACAAAATAATATTTGTACAGTGCATTAGGAAAAATGGAAGAGTTCATTGAAGCCAGAGAAGAATGGGACATGAACTCTGGTCAATAGAGTCCTCAGCTGGCTCTCCAGGACACCTAGGAGATTATAGCAGTACCATGCCATTACCTAATCTTCACCCACAAATGTGTCATGGCATGATGGTTCTTGCAATGCCTAGATCCCTAAAGCAGCTGCAGGGCACTCAAAGAGACCATCGTGTTCCCAGGATTTCAATTTATAAATCACTGATTTAATCAAAGTCAGTTAAAATCCCATTTTACTGAGGAGATACCTGAGATATAAGAATGACCAACATTTGTATTTTTCTTCTAACCATGTCATGTGCCTATATGTTTCAGGAATAAGATTAAAATTTGCTAGGCGCTTGTAAGAACTACTGCTCTTTAGCCTCTGCTTTGTTTAAGAAGTGCAGACCCTTGATGAGGAAGAAAGAGACTCAGGGGTTAGAGATAACTTGATCCTGGGTGCAGGGGTGAGGGGGAGAGGAAGGGGGAGAAGGGGACATTTCTTGGAACTGGAAAGGGAGTGGAGTTTTAAGTTTTCTCTGGAGAAATGGGATGACTTCATGGTACACTGGGCTATGAAAGAACAGAATGGCCCTTTTGGTATTCCAGTCTTTGGTCAGTAGTAAAGACAATTGTGAAGCCATCTCTGAGCCAGTGGAGAGTGTCAGGGTCCATGCTGGGAGCAGGATTCACAAGTGGGAGAATGGGCAATGATGATGTCAGTAGTCAACAATGCCTGAGAACTAGACCCTTCCCATATCATCCCCTGGTTATTTATATGAGCCTAAGATGAGGACCCTCAACATGACAAATGGAATGTTTGTCCATCTTGATAAGAGAAAGCTCAATGTTGTACTGATTTGAAGAATGTGGGGCAAATTCATACACCATTACAATATGAGTAGAAGAGACATACATCAATTGATCACTCCTTAATCATTCTGATGTGGGCCTTGCCCTTAGGACTTGAAATCTTACTTCTTAACATTAGGTACCTTAGGAGTGTGCTTCTGACCCTGCTTGTCTAACCTGTTTTATTCAGTGGTTGTTTTGTGAATGCTATTGAGGATAATGCTGCACATTACAATCTGGTCTGTCTCAGGGGGCCTTATTTGGCTGTCTTATACATCAAGGGCAGAGACATTTTTTATAAAAGAGGTCACTCAGGAAAGAATATGGGAAGGTAACTGTGTGTCTCCATGATATATCATCGTAGAGACAAAATGGATTTGTGTGCAGTGTTTCTATTGAACAACAGGAGATAAAGGACATGCACTCCATCTTCCCCAAATATTCAGAAACCCACAGTGTTTAATGACACAGACAATTTCTGGGGACAGGAGGAATGACACCAATGCAAAACTAGAGAAGATAAGAACATTTAGAGAAAGTCATTTGTCTTCTAAGCAATGAAGCCATTTGTCTGCATCCTGCAATACATCTATTGATCTGTTGCTTTCATCTGGGGAAAAAAAAGAAGCAATAATCTACAGCCAAAGGGGAAATGGACCCGAGATGCACAACAATCTTAGCTGATATGGCAGGTGGGCTCGCCTATAGCTCTGCAGCAGCTCTGCAAATGAATTACTGGCAAAGGTGGGGACACCTTTGTACTTTATGAGATTTTTCAAAACCGCAGATTGCCATTGCCTGGACAGGCTAGAACAAAGTCCCTTCACTACAGCAAGAACTTGCAATATACCTATTTGCAATGTGAGGCTAATGCTATTAAAAAAGAAAAATTATTAACAATTTTTTTCCTTCTAACACTACCTTACTTTTTTGACTAAAAAAAATTCTGAAATATTAGAAACATATGAGAAGTATAGAGAGAAATGAAATAAACTCGCTTTTATGGCCACCCATTTTTATCAAATCTTAGCATTGCTGTATTTGCATTTTTAGAAAAATAATATGGAAAACAGTTTCCCCTTGCATTCCCCTCCATGATCCCGCCCCCTTTACATCTCCCTTTCCTGTAGGTAACTGTTTGCTTGATTTATTGGCTATCATATCCACAAATGCTTTTATACTTTTAACTACTTATGTATATATTTCCAAATAATTTGCATGCTTCTAAATTTTTTAAATGGAATACTATCATATATGTCACTCTGTAACTTAGTGTTACGTATATAACACCATGTAACTTGATATTGTGTTTTTGGTACTTGGTTAGTAATAAATTATACATAATTAATTGTGTTTGATTGGTATTGGTATATATGGATATTATTGATTTGTGTATCCAGCAATCTTACTAAATTGTTATTAATGTTAATATTTTATCTGTAGATTCCCTTGGATTTGTTGTAACAATAATCAATTTTTACTAATATCAACACTTTTGTTTTTCCTTGTAATTCCTATCTCTCTCTTTTCTTTATTTTAGACTCCAGGGCCAGTGATGAAATGATGATTCTAACTAGTGATATAGGACATATTCAATTCTGTCTTGACTTTAAAGAGAATGTTTTGAGGTTGCATTATTAAGTATATTGTGTACTAAGGGATTTTAACATCCTTTATTAGGTTAAAGTTTTTTGTTTTGTTTTTTTAATTCTGGTTTGCTTAGACATTTACCACGAGTAACTGTTGCATTTTATCAAATGCTTTTTCCTGTGTCTATTAATATGATAGGGAGCGCTGGTGGTGCGGTGGTTAAAGTGCTCAGCTACTAATCAAAAGGTCAGTGGTTCGAATCCACCAGCACCTCCCTGGGAGATAGATGTGACAATCGGCTTCCGTAAAGATTATAGCCTTGGAGACCCTATGGGGCAGGTCTACTCTGGCTTATAAAGCTGCTATGAGTCAGAATCTACTCTATGGCAGTGGGTTTCCTTTTCTGGTATTAATATATGTTTTGGTTATCTAAAACAAAAACCTGTTGCCGTCGAGTAGATTCCAACTCATAGCGACCCTATAGGACAGAGTAGGACTGTCCCATAGGGTTTCCAAGGAGAGGCTGGTGGATTTGAACTGCTAACCTTTAGGTTAACAGCAGAGCTCTTAACCACTGCTCTGCTAGGGCTCTTTAGTTATCTAATGCTGCAATAACAGAAATACCACAAATGTATGACTTTAACAAACAGAAATTTATTCTGCCACAGTTTAGGAGGCTGCATATCTGAATTTAGGGTGCCAGCTTCAGGGGAAGGCTTTCTCGCTTTATTGTCTCTGGAGGAAGGTCCTTGTCATCAATCTTCCCTTGGTCTAGGAACTTGTCATTGCAGGGACCTTGAGGCCAAAGTACGTGCTCAGCTCCTGGCTCTTCTTGCTTGGTGGTAATGAGGTCCCTCTCCTCTCTGCTCACTTCTCTCTTTCATATCTCAAAAGAGATTGACTCAAGATACAACCTAATCTTATAGATTGTGTCTTGCCTCATTAACATAGCTGCCTCTAATCCTGCCTCATTAACATCACAGAGGTTAGGATTTACAAAACATAGGATTATCAGATCACAAAATGGAGGACAACCACACAATACTGAAAATCGCGGCTCTAGCCAAGTTGACATACATTTTAGGGGGATACAATTCAACCCATTACAATATGATTAGATGATTTCCTTCCTTTAGTCTCTATGAGGTACCAGTGAGACAGAATCCCCACAGTGCTGTATTCTTTACCTGGCTTCCTCCCCTACAGTGTTGTATTGTAAAATTGTTTCCTTTGCTGGGCTCCCTCCCCCTTCCCCCCCATCTTTGCATTTGAATCTCACTTTTGCTTGGAGGTTATATGTAAACCCCATTGTACCTGCATAGTATGATTAAGAATGTTGCTGATATAACTTGTATGGACTCCTTACTTGTAAACCCCTTTAGAAGTAACCTGCCCACCCTTGGAGAGCAGTCTTGGCAGCAGCAACTCCGACTGACGTCATTTTCCTTGTACAAGGAAACTATGGTGACTTTCTTGTTCTTCCACCTCAGTCTCTCATTTATTGGCCAATATGAGTCATGACAAGCAAGAACCTGGGGTTTCCACCCGGTAACACTAGTAGATTTTCTGAAGATGAATCATAATTGCATTTCTGACATAAACTCTAATTGGCCATGTATTTTACTTTTACTTTGCTGAACTTTATTTAATAGTATTTTCCTTAGGATTTTAATCTAAAAAAGCCCTCATTCAAAACAACAAAAATGCACAATACCTCAGAATAAACCTTGCAAATTTGTGTAGGCTACTATAAAGAAAATACAAAACATTTATGAAGAACATCAAAGAATATCTGGATATATATAATTGTTTTAGTTATCTAGTGCTGTTTTAACAGAAATACGCCAAGTGGGTGGCTTTAACAAACACAGATATATTTTCTCACAGTTTAGGAAGCTAGAAGTCTGAATTCAGGGTACTGGCTCTAGGGGAAGGTTTTCTCTCTCTGTTTGCTCTAGGGGAAGGTCCTCGTCACTTTTCAGCTTCTCCTCCTTGGTTCCTTGTTGATCTTCATGTGGTGTGTGTGGTGTGCCGTCTATCTTCCCCATCGGTGCTTGCTTGCTGCTATACGTGATCTTCTCTCTTATATCTCAAAACTAATTGGCTTAGAACACACCCTACCGATATGGCCTCATTAACATAACAAAGAAAACCCTATTCCCAAATGGGATTACATCCACAGGTACAGGTTAGAATTTATTTACATATATTTTTGGGGAACTCAATTTAATCCATAACATTATATAATGAAAGCTAAGAGAATAAATAATGATTACATTTATGTGAAGTCTGTTTAGACATTTTCTCCTAAGAGGTCAGCTGCTAATCAAAAGGCTGGCAATTTGAATCCTCCAGCTGCTCCTTGGAAACTCTATGGGGCAGTTCTACTCCATCCTATAGGGTCGCTATGAGTCAGAATTGACTCTAAGGCAATGGGATTTGGTGTTTTTTTAATACTATTCTTTATCCCATTTTCACCTACTTTCTGCGGCAGTTTTTACACAAGAGACATCATTTTATTCTTTTATAATTTGGTAAAAATTTACCTGTAAAACTGTCTGGTCCAAGTACCCTTGATGTTTTTACTACATATTTTAAGAAACTCTCTCAGTTTAGATGCATGAAAATGAACAGAGTTTTTATTATTCTCTTTTTGTTTTATGTCTGATCACTTAAAAATATGATATAGGTTCCAGAATTCAATATATAGGATAAATGATGATAAATATCTTGATGATCATGAATAGTTGAGTTGGTTTAGAGTGTATCTGTGTAATCTATATCTGTATCTGTATCTATCTATCCATTTATCTATCTATCTACTGGATGGGTGTGCGTATCACATTTACCTAGAAAACGGAATGTGGAACACATAATAGTTTTATGGGGATCAGGAAATTGAATATGAAGGAAAACTGTTAACATAAATTTAAGAGAGCTGGGTTCGTATTGCAGCTTGTAAGTAATTAGCTGCTAACTGAAAGATTGGTGGTTTTAACCCACCCAGCAGCTCTACATAAGAAAAACCTGATGATCTCCTTTTGTAAAGATTACTGCCAAGGAAACCCTATGGGGCACTTCTACTCTGTCACATGAAGTTACTATGAGTGGAAATTGACTTAACACACCTAACAACAACAACATGTGATCTTGGCTAAGTAATTTATATCCTTAGACTCAGTTACTTTATCTGTAAATGAGATGGTTGAAAACCATGTTTTATGTTATGCTATGTGGATCCTTAAGGGATTCTGTAAAGTTTTCCCAGGAATTAATATTGTTCAGGATTCTAGGTATATCCAACTTTCTTCAACCAAAAACAGTTAACATTTGTTGGATGCTTAGTATATGGCAAGATCTGCTCTGTCTGCTTTACAGGTAATAACTCATTTAATTTAATATTCACATCACTATATGTAGGTAGTTTAAAATCCAAAGCCAAACCCATTGCCATTGAGTCGATTCTGACTCACAGCGACCCTATAAGACAGAGTAGAACTGCCCCATAGGATCCCCAAAACTGAAATCTTTATGAAAGCAGACTGCCACATCTTTCTCCTGCAGAGTGGCTGGCGGGTTTGAACCACTGACCTTTCAGTTAGCAACTGAGTGTTTAACCCTGTGCCATCAGGGCTCCTTGTTCACAGTTTACAGGTGAGGAAAGCAAGGTACTCCCCAATATCTTAGTGTTCTAATGGAAACATCACAAGTGGGTGACTTTAACAAACCGAAATTTGTTCTCTCACAATTTGGGAGAATTCAGGGCACTGCCTCTAGGAGAAGGCTTTCTCTGTTGGTTCTCAGGGAGTCTTTGTCTCTTTTCAGCTTCTGTTCCTCGGTTCCTTAGTGGTCTTCACATGGTGTGCCATCAGTCTTCCGCCATCTCTACTTGCTTGCTACTATGCCTCATCTTCTCTTCTATATTTCAAAACTGATTGCCTTAAAACATACCCTACACTGATATGGCCTCATTAACATAACAAAGAAAACTGTTCCCAAATGGGATTACACACACGGGTATAGGGGATAGGATTTACAGCTAGTATTTTTGGGGGACACAATCTCATCTATAAAATTCCTCTGCTTTGGCCCCTCAAAATTCATGTCCTTCCAACATGTGAAAACACATTCACCCTATGGTATCATCCTAAAAGTCTTATTCCATTCAATATCAACTCTAAGTCCAAAATCTCATCTTCTGAATCATCTAGATCAAGTGCAGCTCTGGGTGTGTTCCATCCTGGGGCAAAATTACTCTTCATCTGTGAGCCTGTGAAATCTAGAATACAAATTATCTGCTTGCAAAGTACAGTGATAGAATAGGAACTAGATAGACATGTCCATTCTTGTTCCCAAATTTCTTGTTCCTTTTGAGCAATATTTGAGTTCCATTGAAAACAGCCTCTGAAACACTGTAGCTGGGAATTGAGCATGGATCTCAGTCTTAGAGTGGTGAGAAATTAGGATCCAAATGTCATGGAGTGAGAAACATCTCTCTTGTAGATATATTCTTCTTCACTCTTTTATTGCATGGAGAGAAAATGCTAAACAGAACACTTAGTCTCCTTCTTATATAAACTATATAAGAAATATAAACTATAAATTGAGTAAGAACGCATACTTATTTCAGACCTCTACAAGGACAAAGCATGATTGTTCATTATGATTCCAAGTGACCATTACAGAGATGTTCCCTTGCCTGAATGGTGACAGCACATGCCCTGATAACAATATGATGAAAAATCAGAAATGTATAGTGTTGAGCCCTCTATGTTCCAGGATCCTGAATAGAAATGAAAATATACCTTCCAGAAGTTAGTCATATGCTTTATTAAAGTTGTGCATGACATCATTCATTCTCATTTTAGCTCATATTTGTTGATTGCCAACTTTGGGCCAGGAACCATGGGAGAGTCTTGGGATACACAAGTAAGCAACAAGACACGGACACTCCTCTTTTGGTGTTTTAGCTGTCCTTTAAGTATCAAATTCATACAAAAGTTGTTTTAAACCTCCAGGAACTCAGAGCTCTTCCTTACGAGTATATTACAGGGCAAACTTCATCCAAAGAAGATACTTAGGGAAACTTCAGCAAAAGGAATTGTGGTTAGTATAAAATACATTTCATTGCAAATGTAAGACTAATACCAACATAGGTACATGAGCGGAAGAATAGTGCATAAATACTATATGTTCAGAACAAATTGAAATCATTCAGCTAAGAAAATGGGAAAGAGAGAAAGGGGAAGATAGAATAATCTCTTAATGATTGTTACATGCCCACTGCCGTTGAGTTCATTCTGATTCATAGTGACCTATAGGACAGAGCAGAATTGCTCCATAGGATTTCCAAGTAGTAGTTGGTGAATTTGAACTGCTGACCTTTTGGTTAATAGCCTGAGATCTTAACCACTGGGCTACCAGGATTGTTACATAGTTGACAATTATAAGTAGGGTTAAAGAATATCATTTAAAACTGACAAACCAAATAGTAAAAACCTAACAGGTCTGAGGATATCATATAAGGTAATATATAAAAGTAACCACTAGGACAAAAATAGAAATCTTTGTACAGACCAAAGAAATAATAAAAGAGCAAATAAAACAAACAGTATAAAGAAACATAGTGAATACAACATAATATCCACAGTAAAGATAATATAATATCATCTTGGTTGAGACCAAACATTTCAGTCATATCAATGAATATAAATGCTTCAATTCACCTATTAAAAGAAAATGGTTTTCAAATTGGTTTACAAAGAAAAACTTAGCTGTATGCTATAAACAAAAGATACACCTAAAACTAAATGATTCGGAAACACGAGAAAATAAAGGCACAGCCAAAAGTGTCTCAGGCAAATGCAAGCAAGAAGGAAATACAGGCTGCAATCGTGGTATCAGATAAGGTAAAATTCATGTCAAAAAGCATGATAAGAGATAAAGTAGAACACGTTATAGTGATGATGACCACAATTCAAAATGATGATCTGTTATGAATATCATCCATCATTTAATACAACATTCAATTTCTTAAAGCAGAAACTACAGGAGCAATTAAAAACAATAAGACAGCATTTTGTATTAAAAAACCAGTTGCTGAGACCGACTCCGGCAAGATGGCGGTCTAGGCAGAAGCACCACGCCGTCCCTCCACAACAAAGATCCGAAAAACTAAGCCAAACAGAGAATCAACAATCCTGAAACCCTAGAACATCAAATG